>NW_027638663.1:5000-102500 GCF_951216825.1 Electrona antarctica
TGGTGACTCTGACATGCACATAGTGTTATGGGTAGTGTGGTGACTCTGACATGCACATAGTATTATGGGAGTGTGGTGACTCCGACCTGCACATAGTATTATGGTAGTGTGGTGACTCTGACATGCACATAGTGTTATGGGTAGTCTGGTGACTCTGACATGCACATAGTATTATGGTAGTGTGGTGACTCTGACATGCACATAGTATTATGGTAGTGTGGTGACTCCGACATGCACATAGTATTATGGGTAGTCTGGTGACTCTGACATGCACATAGTATTATGGGTAGTCGGGTGACTCCGACATGCACATAGTATTATGGGAGTGTGGTGACTCTGACATGCACATAGTATTATGGGAGTCTGGTGACTCTGACATGCACATAGTATTATGGGAGTGTGGCGACTCTGACATGCACATAGTATTATGGGAGTGTGGCGACTCTGACATGCACATAGTATTATGGGAGTCTGGTGACTCCGACATGCACATAGTATTATGGGAGTGTGGTGACTCTGACATGCACATAGTGTTATGGGTAGTGTGGTGACTCCAACATGCACATGGTATTATGGTAGTGTGGTGACTCCGACATGCACATAGTATTATGGGTAGTCTGGTGACTCTGACATGCACATAGTATTATGGGTAGTCTGGTGACTCTGACATGCACATAGTGTTATGGGAGTGTGGTGACTCTGACATGCACATAGTGTTATGGGTAGTCTGGTGACTCTGACATGCACATAGTGTTATGGGTAGTCTGGTGACTCTGACATGCACATAGTATTATGGGAGTCTGGTGACTCTGACATGCACATAGTATTATGGGAGTGTGGTGACTCTGACATGCACATAGTATTATGGGAGTGTGGTGACTCTGACATGCACATAGTATTATGGGAGTCTGGTGACTCCAACATGCACATAGTATTATGGTAGTGTGGTGACTCTGACATGCACATAGTATTATGGGAGTGTGGTGACTCTGACATGCACATAGTATTATGGGAGTCTGGTGACTCTGACATGCACATAGTATTATGGGAGTGTGGTGACTCTGACATGCACATAGTGTTATGGGTAGTGTGGTGACTCTGACATGCACATAGTATTATGGGAGTGTGGTGACTCCGACCTGCACATAGTATTATGGTAGTCTGGTGACTCTGACATGCACATAGTATTATGGTAGTGTGGTGACTCTGACATGCACATAGTATTATGGTAGTGTGGTGACTCCGACATGCACATAGTATTATGGGTAGTCTGGTGACTCTGACATGCACATAGTATTATGGGTAGTCGGGTGACTCCGACATGCACATAGTATTATGGGTAGTGTGGTGACTCTGACATGCACATAGTATTATGGGAGTCTGGTGACTCTGACATGCACATAGTATTATGGGTAGTCGGGTGACTCCGACATGCACATAGTATTATGGGTAGTCTGGTGACTCCGACATGCACATAGTATTATGGGAGTGTGGTGACTCTGACATGCACATAGTATTATGGGAGTGTGGTGACTCTGACATGCACATAGTATTATGGGAGTGTGGTGACTCCGACATGCACATAGTATTATGGGTAGTGTGGTGACTCCGACATGCACATAGTATTATGGGAGTCTGGTGACTCCGACATGCACATAGTATTATGGGTAGTGTGGTGACTCCGACATGCACATAGTATTATGGGAGTCTGGTGACTCCGACATGTACATAGTGCACATTGTTTGGCCAGCCCATCCTTTCTTTGGTTTTGTTAGCGCTTTAGTTTAGGTCATGTTTTTGCTGATTGTACAGTTTTTTCACTCAGTTATTTATTGCCAAAAGACACTGATGTGTGATTATGATTTATGAATAAAATATCATTGTACTTTTGACCTGACTTTTGTCCTGTTATTCTGCTATGGTCCTTAATACTTTCAGCGCCATTGCCGACGATTAAAGTCAATTGAAGCTTAATTTTGATACTGGCGCTTAACGCCATTGCGCTTAACGCCATTGCCTCCGGCAATTGAGCTTTTATAGCGCGTTCGATTGCTCGAGCCAAAATTGTGGCAGCGGTGGCCGAACGGATAGCGGCGCGGTCTAGATACCGGAAGGTTCCCAGTTCGAACCAGCCGTCCGACACGTTAAAATTACCACCGCTGAAATGCCCTTGAACAAGGCATCAACCACTACGATGAAATGTGTTCTATGAGCAGGGCCTGGCTGGAAACAAGTTCTTGAGCTTAGCCCAGATACCCTGGGTAAATATAGATTTCATTTCATTTCATTTCATTTCATTTCAAATGCTACTCACGTTAGCCGGTTAGCTAGCTGTGTTGTTAGCACAGCATTGGATCGCCCATCTTAGATCGTCGTCGCCATAAGCATCCATTCTATCCATTTCTTTCAATCGCCTGTAACTCCTATTCCTTGTCCCAGATGGCATTTTTGGTCAAAACAGCGTTTCTTTGACGGCACAGAGTTGACAATCTAGAGCTCTCCGGAGCTCCGGCCTGGATTTACATTGTAAACAAGGCCCATCCAGCTGTGTGAATACTCCTAACGTAGGACTACCGGTTGTGGACCGGAAATGGCGGATTTTCAAAATAAGAGCTCAAATTAAAAAAATGCTGGCGTGAATTAGATCCTAATTTTTCAATAAATGATAGCGGTCTAAGTGTTAAGGTATTGTAAAGGTCCTGTTATTATGTTATGGTCCTGGTGTTGTAAAGGACCTGTTATTATGTTATGGTCCTGGTGTTGTAAAGGACCTGTTATTATGTTATGGTCCTGGTGTTGTAAAGGACCTGTTATTATGTTATGGTCCTGGTGTTGTAAAGGACCTGTTATTATGTTATGGTCCTGGTGTTGTAAAGGACCTGTTATTATGTTATGGTCCTGGTGTTGTAAAGGACCTGTTATTATGTTATGGTCCTGGTGTTGTAAAGGTCCTGTTATTATGTTATGGTCCTGGTGTTGTAAAGGACCTGTTATTATGTTATGGTCCTGGGGTTGTAAAGGACCTGTTATTATGTTATGGTCCTGGTGTTTAAAAGGTCCTGTTATTATGTTATGGTCCTGGTGTTTTAAAGGTCCTGTTATTATGTTATGGTCCTGGTGTTTAAAAGGTCCTGTTATTATGTTATGGTCCTGGTGTTGTAAAGGACCTGTTATTATGTTATGGTCCTGGTGTTGTAAAGGTCCTGTTATTATGTTATGGTCCTGGTGTTGTAAAGGACCTGTTATTATGTTATGGTCCTGGTGTTTAAAAGGTCCTGTTATTATGTTATGGTCCTGGTGTTTTAAAGGTCCTGTTATTATGTTATGGTCCTGGTGTTGTAAAGGACCTGTTATTATGTTATGGTCCTGGTGTTGTAAAGGTCCTGTTATTATGTTATGGTCCTGGTGTTTTAAAGGTCCTGTTATTATGTTATGGTCCTGGTGTTTAAAAGGACCTGTTATTATGTTATGGTCCTGGTGTTGTAAAGGTCCGTAACATGACGGAGATTAAATAATCTGATAATAACATCCCAAACCGCTAAACACCTCCACACTCTCTCTGCGGTTAGCGCTCTTTTGCGCTCTCTCGCACGCACGCACGCACGCACGCACGCACGCACGCACGCACGCACGCAGCCCCAGTGTGAGTCCGTCACTCACCCAGCTGGTAAAGTAGTAAAACCAGCAGCATCTGTTTGTCGTACAGCATCCACTGCTGGGCCGAGAGACAACACAGTTAGCAGAGACTCTCTCTCTCTCTCTGTCTCTCTATGTCTCTCTCTCTCTCACACCTTATTACAGGGTGATACAGAGACACAGTACAGGGGAGCAGATGCGGAGCTGCGGAAGACTGCAGAAATAATATAAACTCAAATCATATTAGAAAAGCTAATTCCATTGACTGTGTGTGTGTGTGTGTGTGTGTGTGTGTGTGTGTGTGTGTGTGTGTGTGTGTGTAGGCCATAGTATCATGGGGCTAGTTAGTCATGTCTGTACTATTTTAAAGGTATACCGGTAAGCCTGTTACACGCACACGCACGCGCACACGTACACGTGCGCGCGCACACACACACACACACACACACACACACACACACACACACACACACACACACACACACACACACACACACACACACACACACACACACACACACACACACAATTTAACTGGAGAACAAAGACAAAGTACCTTGAAATCAGCAGTAGGGAGAGAGAGGTTGAAATCAATGATACCCTTCACTCTATAGGCTAGACCTTTATGTGTGTGTGTGTGTGTGTGTGTGTGTGTGTGTGTGTGTGTGTGTGTGTGTGTGTGTGTGTGTGTGTGTGTGTGTGTGTGTGTGTGTGTGTGTGTGTGTGTGTGTGTGTGTGCGCGTGCGTGCGTGTGTGCGTGCGTGCGTACCTTGGTCTCCGTGCCCCACACAGTATCACAGACTAACTCCACTTATCCTTCGTCCTCCTGACACACACAGTATCACCCACTAACTCTACTTATCCTTCGTCCTCCTGACACACACAGTATCACAGACTAACTCTACTTATCCTTCGTCCTCCTGACACACACGGTATCACCCACTAACTCTACTTATCCTTCGTCCTCCTGACACACACAGTATCACAGACTAACTCTACTTATCCTTCGTCCTCCTGACACACACGGTATCACCCACTAACTCTACTTATCCTTCGTCCTCCTGACACACACAGTATCACCCATTAACTCTACTTATCCTTCGTCCTCCTGACACACACAGTATCACCCCCTAACTCCACTTATCCTTCGTCCTCCTGACACACACAGTATCACCCACTAACTCTACTTATCCTTCGTCCTCCTGACACACACAGTATCAACCACTAACTCCACTTATCCTTCGTCCTCCTGACACACACAGTATCACAGACTAACTCTACTTATCCTTCGTCCTCCTGACACACACGGTATCACTGACTAACTCTACTTATCCTTCGTCCTCCTGACACACACAGTATCACCCACTAACTCCACTTATCCTTCGTCCTCCTGACACACACAGTATCACAGACTAACTCTACTTATCCTTCGTCCTCCTGACACACACGGTATCACAGACTAACTCTACTTATCCTTCGTCCTCCTGACACACACGGTATCACTGACTAACTCTACTTATCCTTCGTCCTCCTGACACACACAGTATCACTGACTAACTCTACTTATCCTTCGTCCTCCTGACACACACAGTATCACAGACTAACTCTACTTATCCTTCGTCCTCCTGACACACACAGTATCACTGACTAACTCTACTTATCCTTCGTCCTCCTGACACACACAGTATCACCCACTAACTCTACTTATCCTTCGTCCTCCTGACACACACAGTATCACCCACTAACTCCACTTATCCTTCGTCCTCCTGACACACACAGTATCACTGACTAACTCTACTTATCCTTCGTCCTCCTGACACACACAGTATCACAGACTAACTCCACTTATCCTTCGTCCTCCTGACACACACAGTATCACCCACTAACTCTACTTATCCTTCGTCCTCCTGACACACACAGTATCACAGACTAACTCTACTTATCCTTCGTCCTCCTGACACACACAGTATCACCCACTAACTCTACTTGTCCTTCGTCCTCCTGACACACACGGTATCACCCACTAACTCTACTTATCCTTCGTCCTCCTGACACACATGGTATCACAGACTAACTCTACTTATCCTTCGTCCTCCTGACACACACAGTATCAACCACTAACTCTACTTATCCTTCGTCCTCCTGACACACACAGTATCACCCACTAACTCTACTTATCCTTCGTCCTCCTGACACACACAGTATCACAGACTAACTCTACTTATCCTTCGTCCTCCTGACACACACAGTATCACCCACTAACTCTACTTATCCTTCATCCTCCTGACACACACAGTATCACCCACTAACTCTACTTATCCTTCGTCCTCCTGACACACATGGTATCACCCACTAACTCTACTTATCCTTCGTCCTCCTGACACACACAGTATCACAGACTAACTCTACTTATCCTTCGTCCTCCTGACACACACAGTATCACTGACTAACTCTACTTATCCTTCGTCCTCCTGACACACACAGTATCACCCACTAACTCTACTTATCCTTCATCCTCCTGACACACACAGTATCACCCACTAACTCTACTTATCCTTCGTCCTCCTGACACACATGGTATCACCCACTAACTCTACTTATCCTTCGTCCTCCTGACACACACAGTATCACAGACTAACTCTACTTATCCTTCGTCCTCCTGACACACACAGTATCACTGACTAACTCTACTTATCCTTCGTCCTCCTGACACACACGGTATCACCCACTAACTCTACTTATCCTTCGTCCTCCTGACACACGGTATCACCCACTAACTCTACTTATCCTTCGTCCTCCTGACACACGGTATCACCCACTAACTCTACTTATGTTTCGTCCTCCTGACACACACAGTATCACCCACTAACTCTACTTATCCTTCATCCTCCTGACACACACAGTATCACCCACTAACTCTACTTATCCTTCGTCCTCCTGACACACACAGTATCACCCACTAACTCTACTTATCCTTCGTCCTCCTGACACACACAGTATCACAGACTAACTCTACTTATCCTTCGTCCTCCTGACACACACGGTATCACTGACTAACTCCACTTATCCTTCGTCCTCCTGACACACACAGTATCACAGACTAACTCTACTTATCCTTCGTCCTCCTGACACACACAGTATCAACCACTAACTCCACTTATCCTTCGTCCTCCTGACACACACAGTATCACAGACTAACTCTACTTATCCTTCGTCCTCCTGACACACACGGTATCACTGACTAACTCCACTTTATCCTGTTTTACATTTGTTTCCCTCTTATTACTCAACAGCCAGGAACCGAAATTAGGGATTCTTGCTCATTTCGCCCTCAGGTCCTTTTCGGAACACATACATGACAAAAATAAAATGTTCATGTCCTAGTACAATATATTGTCTTCAGGGTGTATATTGAGTTCATATTTTACATAATATGCCGCATATCAACAAAATTGCATCAGAAATGTCCGTATAGAAGAATCCTAACATCACAAATTAGGGATTCTTGCTCTTTTCGCACAGTGTGCAGCGCTCTTCTTCCCAGCTAAGTCCTGCCCTATGTGGGAGCCAACTATCTCTGTAGACAACGCCCTGGTAACGTCTGTCCCGACAGCCAGGAACCTTGGTGTTGTCCTGGACAGTCAGCTCTCTTTCAAAGCTGTCACTCCATCCTGTCTATAACATACAATGAATTAGACCGTTCCTCACCCAGGAGTCAGCCCAGCTCCTAATCCAGACAACAGTCTTGTCATAACTTTACTATTGTAACTCTCTCTTACTTACCGGTATGTGCACTTAAGCCCCTCCAACTGATCCAAAATGCCGCAGCTCGCTTGGTCTTCAACCAACCAGCGCGGCGCGGTGCCGTTGAGGGTTGACCGCGCGGCGCGGTGCCGTTGAGGGTTGACCGCGCGGCGCGGTGCCGCTGAGGGTTGACCGCGTGTGGAGACATGAGACAAGATGAAAGGATGAGCAACACAAAGACACCAACAGACACATGTTGTCTGTAGACTGAACAGTAACGTGTTGTCTGTAGACTGAACAGTAACGTGTTGTCTGTAGACTGAACAGTAACGTGTTGTCTGTAGACTGAACAGTAACGTGTTGTCTGTAGACTGAACAGTAACGTGTTGTCTGTAGACTGAACAGTAACGTGTTGTCTGTAGACTGAACAGTAACGTGTTGTCTGTAGACTGAACAGTAACGTGTTGTCTGTAGACTGAACAGTAACGTGTTGTCTGTAGACTGAACAGTAACATGTTGTCTGTAGACTGAACAGTAACGTGTTGTCTGTAGACTGAACAGTAACGTGTTGTCTGTAGACTGAACAGTAACGTGTTGTCTGTAGACTGAACAGTAACATGTTGTCTGTAGACTGAACAGTAATGTCCTCCATGTTGTCTGTAGACTGAACAGTAACGTGTTGTCTGTAGACTGAACAGTAACATGTTGTCTGTAGACTGAACAGTAACATGTTGTCTGTAGACTGAACAGTAACGTGTTGTCTGTAGACTGAACAGTAACGTGTTGTCTGTAGACTGAACAGTAACATGTTGTCTGTAGACTGAACAGTAACGTGTTGTCTGTAGACTGAACAGTAACGTGTTGTCTGTAGACTGAACAGTAACGTGTTGTCTGTAGACTGAACAGTAACGTGTTGTCTGTAGACTGAACAGTAACGTGTTGTCTGTAGACTGAACAGTAACGTGTTGTCTGTAGACTGAACAGTAACGTGTTGTCTGTAGACTGAACAGTAACGTGTTGTCTGTAGACTGAACAGTAACGTGTTGTCTGTAGACTGAACAGTAACGTGTTGTCTGTAGACTGAACAGTAACGTGTTGTCTGTAGACTGAACAGTAACATGTTGTCTGTAGACTGAACAGTAATGTCCTCCATGTTGTCTGTAGACTGAACAGTAACGTGTTGTCTGTAGACTGAACAGTAACATGTTGTCTGTAGACTGAACAGTAACATGTTGTCTGTAGACTGAACAGTAACGTGTTGTCTGTAGACTGAACAGTAACGTGTTGTCTGTAGACTGAACAGTAACGTGTTGTCTGTAGACTGAACAGTAACACATGTTGTCTGTAGACTGAACAGTAACGTGTTGTCTGTAGACTGAACAGTAACGTGTTGTCTGTAGACTGAACAGTAACGTGTTGTCTGTAGACTGAACAGTAACATGTTGTCTGTAGACTGAACAGTAACGTGTTGTCTGTAGACTGAACAGTAACGTGTTGTCTGTAGACTGAACAGTAACGTGTTGTCTGTAGACTGAACAGTAACATGTTGTCTGTAGACTGAACAGTAATGTCCTCCATGTTGTCTGTAGACTGAACAGTAACGTGTTGTCTGTAGACTGAACAGTAACATGTTGTCTGTAGACTGAACAGTAACATGTTGTCTGTAGACTGAACAGTAACGTGTTGTCTGTAGACTGAACAGTAACGTGTTGTCTGTAGACTGAACAGTAACATGTTGTCTGTAGACTGAACAGTAACGTGTTGTCTGTAGACTGAACAGTAACGTGTTGTCTGTAGACTGAACAGTAACGTGTTGTCTGTAGACTGAACAGTAACGTGTTGTCTGTAGACTGAACAGTAACGTGTTGTCTGTAGACTGAACAGTAACGTGTTGTCTGTAGACTGAACAGTAACGTGTTGTCTGTAGACTGAACAGTAACGTGTTGTCTGTAGACTGAACAGTAACGTGTTGTCTGTAGACTGAACAGTAACGTGTTGTCTGTAGACTGAACAGTAACGTGTTGTCTGTAGACTGAACAGTAACATGTTGTCTGTAGACTGAACAGTAATGTCCTCCATGTTGTCTGTAGACTGAACAGTAACGTGTTGTCTGTAGACTGAACAGTAACATGTTGTCTGTAGACTGAACAGTAACATGTTGTCTGTAGACTGAACAGTAACGTGTTGTCTGTAGACTGAACAGTAACGTGTTGTCTGTAGACTGAACAGTAACGTGTTGTCTGTAGACTGAACAGTAACACATGTTGTCTGTAGACTGAACAGTAACGTGTTGTCTGTAGACTGAACAGTAACGTGTTGTCTGTAGACTGAACAGTAACGTGTTGTCTGTAGACTGAACAGTAACATGTTGTCTGTAGACTGAACAGTAACGTGTTGTCTGTAGACTGAACAGTAACACATGTTGTCTGTAGACTGAACAGTAACACATGTTGTCTGTAGACTGAACAGTAACGTGTTGTCTGTAGACTGAACAGTAACACATGTTGTCTGTAGACTGAACAGTAACGTGTTGTCTGTAGACTGAACAGTAACACATGTTGTCTGTAGACTGAACAGTAACACATGTTGTATGTAGACTGAACAGTAACGTGTTGTCTGTGTAGTAGTCAGTAGTTTATAGTTGTATTGTTTGTGTTGAAACAGTAGGCTAGTAGACTAGTTTAATTAGTTTCACCCTGTAATAGGCCACTTGATAAGTAGTAGAGGCCACTTGATTTCCTTGTGAAGTGTGAAGTGAGTGCTTTAGCCAGCACAATTCAAGGGATAAGTAGCCAGGCTGGAAGTATTCTCTTCAGTGTATAACCAACATTTGAAGTGAACAGAGCTCCTGACCTGTCTAGTTGAGTAAGTAGCATTATTCTGTATTTTAGCAAACTGCTGTTAGTGTAACTCTAAGTGCTTTTGTATTAGTATTATATTATTAGCTTGTGTAGTAGTCAGTAGTTTATAGTTGTATTGTTTGTGTTGAAACAGTAGGCTAGTAGACTAGTTTAATTAGTTTCACCCTGTAATAGGCCACTTGATAAGTAGTAGAGGCCACTTGATTTCCTTGTGAAGTGTGAAGTGAGTGCTTTAGCCAGCACTCCTGGCAGACGATTAGCAATCAGTTGGATTGGCCTTATACCACCAGGTGAAAGCGTCAGCTGTTAAGCGGCGGCCAGCAAACGAAGGCCAGGCGAACAAAGGCGACAGGCGACTTTGTCAAAGTCCGACTTCGTCACTGAACGATAAGCATATATAGTAGTGTGATAGATATAGTAGTGTATTGTAGTATATGTTTAGTGATCTACAATGTGTTTTCTTCCTATTCCTGTCCTCTCTTCTTCCTGGCGGTCGCACAAACACTGGGTTACACCCAGATGTCGCGACACAACTAATCTCATCTATCCTACTCTTTCAACTCACGTCGAGCAAGTGGTAACGGGAGGGCTTTGGAATTGCCACTCGGCTGTGGTGGAAGGCAAATCTGCTTTCATCTCAGCCTACGCATCCTTGCTCTCCCTTAACTTTCTTGCTCTGACTGAGACCTGGATCAGACCAGAAAACACTGCTACGCCCGCGGCTCTGTCAGATGTGTACGCTTTCTCTCACACTCCCAGAGCCGTGCGGACAGGTGGTGGGGTTGGTCTGCTCATTTCCAGAAAATGGAAATACTCTCCTGTTTCACTGTCACTATTCTCTCCTACCTCATTTGAATTTCATGTGGTCACTGTTTCTCATCCAGTCAAGCTCACCATTGCAGCTGTTTATCGCCCACCGGGCCCTGCTGGTGGCTTCCTGGAGGAGCTGGACCATCTAGTCTCCCACTTCCCTGTCGATGGCTCTGGATTCATCCTTCTGGGTGACTTCAACCTCCCGACTGAGAAGCAGCTAGACCCACTACTTTCGTTTCTCGCCGCCTTTGACCTAGTTCTTTCCCCATCTCCTCCTACCCATGAGGCGGGCAACCAACTGGACCTGATCTTCACCAGAGGCTGCTCTATTGCTAACCTGTCTGTCACTCCTCTTTCCAGTGAAAAGGGTAAGAAACTCTCTGATCACTACTTCATGTCCTACTCTCTCTCTCTCTCCTCTCCCCCCTCACAGCCCCTCCCTACCCACATGATTTCCTCACGTCACAATCTTCGCTCACTTTCCTCCACTGATCTTTCCTCTTCTGTTCTCTCTGCTCTCCCTGCCCCTGAATCCTTTGCTCTTCTATCCCCTGATACCGCCACAGATCTTCTTTTCTCTACTCTATCCTCTTCTCTCGACCATCTCTGTCCCCTCACCACCAGGCCTGCACGCCAAACTCCACCTGCCCCCTGGTTGTCGGACTCAGTGCGGACTGAGAGACGGAGCCTGAGAGCGGCTGAGCGCAAATGGAGAAAGGGCAACCTCCCGGAGGACCTTCTCACCTTCCAATCTCTCATTTCTACTTTTTCCTCCTCTCTATCAGCTGCTAAAGCTGCTTTTTTCTGCACTAAAATTCAGGCTTCTGCTTCCAACCCTAAAAAACTCTTTGAAACTTTCTCCTCTCTCCTACAACCACCACCCCCTCCTCCCTCCTCGTCCCTCCTCCCTGACGATTTCGCCAACTTCTTTGACAAGAAGGTGAACGCTATCCGATCCTCCTTCCCTCCTCCCCCGGCTGGTGCCCTGCGCACTGCCCACACCCGTCTGCCTGCCACCCCCCCCTCTCTACCTTCATCTACTCCTCTTCCCCCCCCCATCCCCTCTCTATCCCACTTCTCTCCCCTCTCCCCTAACGAGGTCCTTCTCCTTGTTACCTCTAGTCGCCCCACCTCATGCTCTCTGGACCCGGTCCCAACCACTCTGTTGCAGTCTATTGCACCTGAACTTCTTCCCTTCTTAACCCACCTTATTAACACCTCTCTGACATCTGGCTACTTTCCCTCTACTTTCAAGACTGCCAGAGTCACCCCCCTCCTGAAGAAACCGACACTTGACCCCTCTGAGATCAAGAACTACAGACCGGTTTCCCTTCTATCCTTCCTATCTAAAACTCTCGAACGTGCTGTCTTTAAACAACTGTCCTCCTATCTCCACCAGAACAACCTCCTGGACTCCAACCAGTCTGGTTTCAAAGTGGGTCACTCGACAGAGACTGCCCTGCTGGCAGTGACGGAGTCGCTCCATGCCGCTAGAGCGAACTCTCTCTCCTCCGTCCTGATACTCCTGGACCTGTCTGCAGCGTTCGACACGGTGAACCATCAGATCCTCCTCTCCACCCTCGAGGGGATGGGTGTCTCAGGCTCTGCACTCTCCCTGTTTGCATCCTACCTGACGGGTCGCTCCTACCAGGTGATGCTGAGAGGGTCTGTGTCAGAATCACACAGGCTCACAACTGGGGTTCCCCAAGGCTCGGTTCTGGGTCCTCTTCTTTTCTCTCTCTACACTACATCTCTGGGTGCTGTCATCCACTCCCATGGCTTTTCCTACCACTGCTATGCCGATGACACCCAGCTGATCCTCTCATTCCCCCCCTCTGATACCCAAGTGGAGGCACGCATTGCTGCTTGTCTGGCTGACATCTCGGCGTGGATGTCGACAAACCACCTGAAGCTCAACCTGGACAAGACCGAGCTGATGTTCCTCCCGGGGAAGGGCTGTCCGCACCGAGACATGGCCATCACCATTGATAATGCTGTGGTGACCTCAACTCGGACTGCGAAAAATCTGGGTGTGACCCTGGACGATCAACTGACGTTCTCGGCAAACATCGCATCAGTGACAAGGTCCTGCAGATTCCTCCTCTACAACATCAGGAGGATTCGCCCCTTCCTCACGGAGAAGGCAGCCCAGGTGCTCATCCAGGCTCTCGTCATCTCCCGCCTGGACTACTGCAACTCCCTCCTTGCTGGTGCTCCGGCATCTGCCATCAGACCTCTGGAGCTTGTTCAGAAAGCTGCGGCTCGTCTGGTGTTCAACCGCCCCAAGTTCTCCCACACAACCATCCTTCTCCGTTCTCTACACTGGCTCCCCGTAGCGGCCCGCATCCAGTTCAAAACCCTGGTGTTAGCCTATAGGGCAGTGAAAGGAACAGCTCCTTCCTATCTCCGGGCTATGGTCGATGCCTACACCCCTGCCCGACCACTTCGGTCTGCCACCTCGGGGCGACTGATTGCCTCGTCACTCAAGGGTCCTTCTGGCCGATCCACACGGTCACGACTCTTTTCTGTTCTGGCCCCACAGTGGTGGAATGAACTCCCCACTGATGTTAGGACAGCAGAGTCACTGCCCATATTTCGCCGCAGGTTGAAAACCCACCTCTTCAGGAAACACTACCCTTCCTCTCTGCCTGACCTACTTGTTGTTAACTAGTTGTACGAACGTTTGTTTTCTATTGTTGTATTGTTTATTGGATCTTGTTTAGTCGATACACTTAATTGTTTTAGCTCATGCTCATTTGATTTAGCTATTTTGTCTCATCCGGTTAAGGAAATAGGTAGCTGATATATTGCACTTTTACCTTAGCGCTAGGTATACTCTTGGTTGCTTGTTTTTGCAGAAAATGCACTAAAGACTTCTGGTGATTAGTAGTTTTTGTTCCCTACCTATGTTGAATACACTTATTGTAAGTCGCTTTGGATAAAAGCGTCTGCTAAATGACTGTAATGTAATGTAATGTAATGTAGACTGAACAGTAACACATGTTGTCTGTAGACTGAACAGTAACGTGTTGTCTGTAGACTGAACAGTAACACATGTTGTCTGTAGACTGAACAGTAACGTGTTGTCTGTAGACTGAACAGTAACGTGTTGTCTGTAGACTGAACAGTAACGTGTTGTCTGTAGACTGAACAGTAACGTGTTGTCTGTAGACTGAACAGTAACGTGTTGTCTGTAGACTGAACAGTAACGTGTTGTCTGTAGACTGAACAGTAACGTGTTGTCTGTAGACTGAACAGTAACGTGTTGTCTGTAGACTGAACAGTAACGTGTTGTCTGTAGACTGAACAGTAACGTGTTGTCTGTAGACTGAACAGTAACGTGTTGTCTGTAGACTGAACAGTAACGTCCTCGTGTTCATTTAACACATTTAGGCCTGACGGCAAAATCGTATTTTCCATTTAATTCGAATGTTGGCAGCTTCATGCTTCCATAGGGGCAAAGATGGCGTCCTCTGTGCACCAATAAACCAGCTTCTAGGCCAAGAGCTCTCTTCATGTTGACAATGGCAGTGGCATCTTGCTCCCCTCTGCATGCCAAATCTCCCAGTACCCCCCCCCCCCCCCCCACACACACACACACACACACACATAGACAATCATGCAAGAAACTCTCTCTCTCTCTCTATCTCTCTCTCTTGCACGCACGCACGCACGCACGCACGCACGCACGCACGCACGCACGCACGCACGCACGCACGCACGCACACACGCACACAAGAACGCTCACCGCACATGCACACACCAGCTGTCAAGGCCGTTCCAGCTACTGCGGTGGGGACACACAAGCGCGAGCGAGCAGACAAGAGCAATCGATAGGGAGTTAAATGGAAGAATCTGTGGCCATTACTCTGCCTGTTTCCTGTCCTCCTCCTCTGTGTGTCTGTGACGAGACCGCTCCAGCACTGGGACGAGACCGCTCCAGCACTGGGACGAGACCGCTCCAGCACTGGGACGAGACCGCACCAGCACTGGGAGGGACGAGACCGCACCAGCACTGGGAGGGACGAGACCGCTCCAGCACTGGGACGAGACCGCACCAGCACTGTGACGAGACCGCACCAGCACTGGGAGCGCACGTCTGTCTCCAACAATCACACTCACACTGTAGTGGTTCAGAGCATTATGCTGCGGAAGGTTGTGGGTTCGAACCCTGTCTGGGGTCGACGTCAGAGGAGGCGTGTCTGAAGCCTCTCCTGGACGGACGGGGGTATCCGGACGTAAAAAAACAAACACACACCGTCATAAACTTGACACATGAAACATGGAGATACAAGGTTTCTCTGCCTGACACGTCTGTCCTCGTCTTTCCTCGTCTGTCCACGTCTGTCCTCGTCTGTCCTCGTCTGTCCTCGTCTGTCCTCGTCTGTCCTCGTCTGTCCACGTCTGTCCACAGTAGCGTCCGTATTG
Organism: Electrona antarctica; assembly: GCF_951216825.1. Lineage (NCBI taxonomy): Eukaryota > Metazoa > Chordata > Actinopteri > Myctophiformes > Myctophidae > Electrona > Electrona antarctica. The sequence continues at coordinate 20,483 of NW_027638663.1, forward strand.
TGGGAGAAGCTCGCACAGAAAATCGCAGATCGACAAGTTCCGCTTGACCAAATGGGTCTGAAGTTGGTTATGAAGGCACACCAACGTCCTGCACCTTGACTGTAGAATACAGAATATACCTACAGTATATATGATGCTGTTCTGTCCGTCGCTACACCCCCCCCCCTACCACCCCCAACCCCCCCCACCCCCCCCTACCACCCCCAACCCCCCCACCCCACCCCACCCCCACCCGCTGACACACCAACGTCCTGCACCTTGACTGTAGAATACAGAATATACCTACAGTATATATGATGCTGTTCTGTTGACTGTATGGGTAGTATACAGAATATACCTATATATGATGCTACACCCCCCCCTACCACCCCCACCCCCCCCCCCCCCCACCCCACCCCACCCGCTGACACACCAACGTCCTGCACCTTGACTGTATGGGTAGTATACAGAATATACCTATATATGCTGCTGTTCTGTCCGTCGCTACACCCCCCCCTACCACCCCCAACCCCCCCCCCCCCCCCCCCCCCCCACCGCCACCCCACCCGCTGACACCCCAACGGCCTCTCATTACTCATTCCACGCCCATGCGATGGAGCGGAACAATGCGGGATCACATCTATTTCAATCTGAAATAATCACCCTGCTGCAATCTAATAAATGACGTTGAGGCTGCGCCCAGCGGCCCAGCAGCACCGACTGCATGCTCACCTCGGCATTAGCCACGCCCGTCCGTCCGTCCGTCCGTCCGGGCTAATGATGCTGCCGACGTGTTCCTTTTCAAAGTCAACATAATGCACCGGCCGCGCACGGACAACGCCATGCACGCACAATCCGCCTCTGAGCACCTTATACCGAATACCGAATAAGCGCCGAGGTGAGGATGCGTGCGTGCGTGCGTGCGTGCGTGCGTGCGTGCGTGCGTGCGTGCGTGCGTGCGTGCGTGCGTGCGTGCGTGCGTGCGTGCGTGCGTGGCCCCTTAAAGCGTACTGTGGGTGATATTAATAGTGTGGGGCTTTGGGCTCCATACATCATTATGAATGTCCGCCGCTTCATGACGACCCTTCTTGAACTTTGTGATAAATGCATTTCTTAATTCTAGTCACATAAAGTCGTCCGAAACAACTGGAAACAACATCCCCGTGTTCGTCTCTAATTAATAGGGGGGTTACAAATGGACATTGATCGATATTAGCGTTGATTATCATATTGGTCTCGTGATCATGATGAGCACAATATGGCACTGCTCTAAATACATGTGATCATTACTGAGGTGCCTGCCCTGCATGGAACAGAAGCATGAATTGTAGGAAGATGAGATAATAAATCGTTTGTCCTACTTATATACTGTATATGCTGCCTGCCACGTTGATGCTGAGCCTCAAGAAAAGAACGAGCTTTAATTAATAATGCATTTGTGTTGTGTATATTATTATTATGTATGGGTCACACTTGAAACTCAGCGAGGCGATGAGAGCTGCCGAGGACAGACAGAGAGGGATGGAGAGAAATGGTCAACAGATGAGAGCTGCCGAGGACAGACAGAGAGGGATGGAGAGAAATGGTCAACAGATCGTCTGTGGTGTACAGTACAGTACTGTACTGTACTGTACTGTACTGTACTGTACTGTACTGTACTGTACTGTACTGTACTGTACAGTACAGTACAGTACAGTACAGTACAGTACTGTACTGTACTGTACTGTACTGTACTGTACTGTACTGTACTGTACTGTACTGTACAGTACTGTACTGTACTGTACAGCAGCCTATAACGTTCTGCTCTTATCTCTCTGTGGACAAACGGGTCACTGCGGGGTTGACTTCTCCAGGTCTGTAGGTCAGGAGGAGTGAAGTGGTCATTGGAGATATTATGGTCAGAGGTCAGAGGTCAGAGTGAAGTGGTCATTGGAGATATTATGGTCAGAGGGTCTGTCTACGTAGCGTGGACACAATCTGAAATCCCTATGGAAGGTCTGTTATCTGCCAAATACCATACTGGGCTGTGGCGCGCACGCACGCACGCACGCACGCACGCACGCACGCACGCACGCACGCACGCACGCACGCACGCACGCACGCACGCACGCACGCACGCACGCACGCACGCACGCACGCACGCACGCACGCACGCACACACACACACACACACACACACACACACACACACACACACACACACACACACAGTGTGTGTAGTCAAATAATCTAATATGTGACTATCAAAACACTATTCGACATTGTATGTAGCAAATATTTAGGAAAAATGGAGAAGCATTGCAGGTCATAGGGCCATATGTTTAATGATCTGGTCCAGTTCATTGAAAAGCAGGTCAGAATAGCCACAGATCTGTTGTTTGGCCAACATACAGTACACCCCCCCCCCCCCCCCCCCCCCCCCGCCCCGGTCAGGGTCTGAAGAGCCACTAATGTTTCTGTGGTGGAGGAAACAGTACACTCTCCCCCATACCACCCCAAGGATGTTTGTTCTGCAAAAGGAGCAAATCATTCATTAGAAAAGTGCTACCAGTTCAAAGGAAAATTACACGAGGAAAAAAATCGACTTCATTAACCCATTTTGGACTGACCGATTAAAAAAAAGGCTTCTAAATCCTAACATTTTTCTGAAAACCCCATGTTTCTATGTCAGCGGTGCTCAACCTTTTTCATGTCAAGGACCCCCAGAATTATCTCTATTGGGCCACGGACCCCCATCTCAAAACATGTAGTTCCAGGGACCCTCCCAGAAGCCAATATTTTAGTTAAAAATGTTCGCTCTGAAATATATATTCAAAGATTTGCACCACATTTTCACGATTTTTCAAAAATAGCAGACCTACAAGCTCGTAGCGCGCGCTATGAGCTTGTAGATCTGCTATTTTTCAATAGCTAAAGTATAACATAATGCTTGAAACACCAACAGCATGGGGTTCCCGCCCAAAATGAGTTAAGGAGAAGGGGATATGTTTCGGCTGCCTAAAAAGGGAGGGCCACTTTAGCAAAACATGTGTCAACAGACTGACCTGCAATGTGTGCAGCCAAACAACACCCAGACATCCTCCACATTGAGACAGCGGACAAAGGAAACTTCCCTGAACAAAGTGAGCCATCCGAGGAGTCAGCAGTCGGTCATCCACCTGCTGCCACATCTTGTGGTCATATTGGGGCCGGGAACGATGACTGTACCTTTTCAATTGTGCCAGTCCAGGTAAAGTCCAAAAAAAGGGTGACAGAATCATACAAACTTATGCCTTTCTGGATCCTGGCAGCTCAGGAACATTCTGCACAGACAGCCTGGCCCAAAGACTGGATGTCAGAAAACAAAGAACCAACATTATGTTGCAAACTATAGGGGCAGTCAAAGACTATTTCTATCATGTAGTGTATGGATCGGAAGTGTCTGCACTGGACTGTATGTACTGTTCAGCAGCCTATAAATGAAATGAAATGATTACTATATTTACCCAGGGTATCTGGGCTAAGCTCAAGAACTTGTTTCCAGCCAGGCCCTGCTCATAGAACACATTTCATCGTAGTGGTTCAATGCCTTGTTCAAGGGCACTTCAGCGGTGGTAATTTTAACGTGTCGGACCGCTGATTCGAACTGGCGACCTTCCGGTATCAATCCGTTCGGCCACCGCTGCCACAGTTCCGTTCGGCCACCGCTGCCATAAAGTTCTGCTCTTATCACCATGTGGACTAACGGGTCACTGCGGGGTTGACTTCTGTAGTACTGCTGTACGGGAGTTTTGCCATCCCTATAACTCGCGGTGCTGAAACAGCAGCATTCAAGAAAAACATTCTTAGGGAAAAAGCACAATGGGGACAACTTCAGTTCAAAGTACACTTTAATGTACTTACTATGGGTGAGTGTATTTTTTTTAATCAACTGTCATTATATCGTTGTGGCTTTCACACTAAGCGATTGGTCGCCGACTAGGCATCAGCATCACACACTGCAAGAGTTCACCAAGATCCGATACCGATACATATAGGCTACATCATTTGTTTTTTTATTCTACTTTTTTTTTTAAATCTTCTCGCAGCTCCTTTCACACACAGCGAGCAAAAACTCAGCGGGGAAAGGGTTTATGGACACGGGGATTCCAGGTCACAATTCAGCCAAACTGTGGCATTATTTATTTCTGCATAGAAATGAACAAACTGTAATGCAGCAGGCATTAGGCACAGCACACCTCTACAGCACACCTCTACAGCACACCTCTGCAGCACACCAACATTCTCACGGCTGTCATCAGGCAAGTCAGCAGCAATAACTTACATTACAAAAGACAATCATTCACATTACATCACAATTGAAATTAATACACCACCGGCTAAACAGTATTATATATAAAATAAACAACAAGAAACACTGAAACAGTACAAACGGGAGCAACAAAAACATACCTGCATCGAAATAAACAAACAATAATGCAGCAGGCATTAGGCACAGCACACCTCTGCAGCACACCAAGCTGTAATGAGTGACAATTGGCAATCAAGCATACTGCAGTCACTGGTGTGTGTGTGTGTGTGTGTGTGTGTGTGTGTGTGTGTGTGTGTGTGTGTGTGTGTGTGTGTGTGTGTGTGTGTGTGTGTGTGTGTGACCATATAAGCCACTTGCCCAAATGTGCTGACCTCATCACGGCTATGGCCATTTTTAGCCCAAGGAGTGTTTTCCGTAGAAAACGAATGCTTGGAATGGATCATGGAATGGATCATGAATGGAATCATGAAAACCCCCTAGTTTGACACGTTACATTCTACTTAAAGCATAATGAAATTTAAAACATTTTGCCTTTTACTGGTTGTTGATGGTATCCCAACTTTCAGCAGCTGTCAAAAATTCCCCTAGGGTGGTTGAATAGAAACCAATGTGGGATATGTTAGTAGACACCTTTACAAACACATGGGTGAAGAAAATTCTTGGTAAGAAATGTATTCCCAGATTTGACATTATACCGATTCCCTGACTAATGCCACTGGTCCTTTTTCTAATGTGAATACATGTGTGTCCTGGCACCGCACCGCCTAAACTAACTAATATTTTCTAATGTGAATACATGTGTGTCCTGGCACCGCACCGCCTAAACTAACTAATATTTTCTAATGTGAATACATGTGTGTCCTGGCACCGCACCGCCTAAACTAACTAATATTTTCTAATGTGAATACATGTGTGTCCTGGCACCGCACCGCCTAAACTAACTAATATTTTCTAATGTGAATACATGTGTGTCCTGGCACCGCACCGCCTAAACTAACTAATATTTACTAAAACTATGATGAAAAATGTTTGTCGACTACCTTTTTTCACTGACGAAAATTAAATGGAAACTACATGAAAACTAAGTGATGATGACTAAAACTAAGACTAAATAAAGTAAATATCTTGACAAAAAGAAAACTAGACTAAAATGTTTGGAAGGGACTATAGTGGACAAGAGATCCAGAATAAGTAAAAGACAAGTCATTTTACACAGAGCGACGCGTTGTGAGCTTGTAGATCTGCTATTTTCAGCAAGTGTAAAATCAGTCATTACGACGGCATCAAGGCCCACCAAAATACATTTTAATCAACTGTAGATTTATAGTCGACTAAAATCTAATGATATTTCGTCGGCTAAAACTAGACTAACACTAAAAACATTCCAGGTGACCGAAATGTGCCTGAAACTGAATGAAAACTATTTAAAAGTTTATATTATGACTAAAACTATATACAATCTAAATGTGCTCGTCCAAATCAACCCTGGGCGGGAGAGACAGTGAGTCCGTGGACTGGACTGCAGTCCAGACGCACTGCAGGGACGGTGCACTCTCGCCCTGTCACTGTTCAGAATGTCTATGCTGCCCCCTTCTGGTGGTCGTCAGTGCTGCACCACCAAATCTTAACTGCTGCTAACAAGAGAAAAACAGGAGCAGGAGAAGTTTTAGTAGTAGAAAGGCTGAGGATAAAGGAAACAAACTATAGGTCTGTAAACATGTTGTACTTGAATCATACGAGCTCACAATGCGTCGTGTTGCGACGCATTTTTTAATCAAAATTACAAGTAACCAGTAACTAAAGTTTTCAAATAATTGTAGTGAAGTAAAAGTACAAAATGTTGGCTCTGAGATGTAGTGGAGTTTATGTTTATGTTTATTTATTTGATATGGACATAACAATTGCATTGCTCATTGCACAGTTGTACAAATTGTAGATGCATCATTTACAGTGTGTTAGCACATGTGCTAATTTTCACCACTTGTCCACAGGAGACTTTTCTAAAAAATACAATTTAGTTTAAAAAAAAAAAACACCCAATCAAATACAAAACATTATACATTCTAATAATATTTACAGCAAAATTACAGTACCCATTACATAATCTCAAATACACAAGTAAACATAATCACTCTAGTAACTCAAGCTATACATGTGAACACAGTTAATAACAAGTACAAAGGACAGAAGATGTTGAATCCCTAAATGTTATACTAATATTTTGGCCCACAAAGAGATATAAATACCTAAATCCAATTTAAAATCTGGGATTTTGGCAATTTATGTATTGGAGTAATTGGACAACCATATCTTTGCCTGTAGAGATATGCCTAAATCAGGGGTGGGCAACTGATGATAATGGAGAGGGACACCTCTCAGGAGTTAAAGATCAGTACTCAGTAAGGGTCCATTTGGTTACCAACTCCATCATTTATCTGGGGACCACCTGGAACCCCCTCAAGGACCACATGGTGGTCCCCGGACCACTGGTTGAAAACCACTGCCCCCTAAATGATCGATGCTTCGCCACAGAAAAGAGCAGACCTATATACACCTGTATACACACATATACACACCTATATACACCTGTATACACACATATACACACCTATATACACCTGTATACACACATACTGTATACACACCAATATACACCTGTATACACACATATACAGTAGACACCTATATACACCTGTATACACACATATACACACCTATATACACCTGTATACACATATATACACCTACTGTATACTGTATATATATTATACAGGCCAGCGCGTCACATTGTAGGTCAGCTATTTATAAGCCGAGCGAAACCATCAGCCACGAAGTATGACTCGGGCTATAGTGCATGTGCAGTTGTGTGCGTGTGTCTGGGTGCTTGTGCGTGTGTGTGTGTGTGTGTGCGTGTCTGGGTGCATGTGTGTGTGTGTGTGTCTGGGTGCATGTGTGTGTGTGTGTGTGCGTGTCTGGGTGCATGTGTGTGTGTTTGTGTCTGGTTGCATGTGTGTGTGTGTGCGTGTCTGGGTGCATGTGTGTGTGTGTGTCTGGTTGCATGTGTGTGTGTGTGCGTGTCTGGGTGCTTGTGTGTGTGTGCGTGTCTGGTTGCATGTGTGTGTGTGTGCGTGTCTGGGTGCATGTGTGTGTGTGTGTGTGTCTGGTTGCATGTGTGTGTGTGTGCGTGTCTGGGTGCATGTGTGTGTGTGTGTGTGTGTGTGTGTGTGTGTGTGTGTGTGCGTGTTTGGGTGCATGTGTTATGTGTGTGTGTGTGTGCTGGTGATAAGAGGCCTGGGTCAGCACATTTCTCCAGGTAAGGCTGCAGCAGGTGAAGGAGTTCTTGCACAACAACTCACAGCTAATGATTAGAGGCCTGGCCTGTGTGTGTGTGTGTGTGTGTGTATGTGTATGTGTGTGTGTGTGTGTGTGTGTGCACCCTGGCTATACAAACAGGACAACTTCCACACACTTTAGTTTCCATTTAAACCATGTCTATACGCACGTTTTAGAGTCATGAAATGCATTACATTCATACACCGATGGCGGAGGAAACCATGCAAGGCACCAACCAGCACATCGGGGGCAATCAGGGGTTCAGTGTCTTGCTCAAGGACACTTCTACGCCTTTTTTGTGGGGAAGGGGGTTGGGGGGCTAAGAGACCCTTTGGTTGTACAGTTTGTCGCAAACCTTGTAAATAAGGTAAGAGACCTTTTGGTTGTACCGTTTGTGGCAAAAGCTTGTAAATATCTAAGACCCACACAGAGGTGGGAACGATATGTGCAAAAACGAATTTCACTACACTTTGTTTTACCTATAAAACTGTGATGTGACCATAACACTGATTCAGATTCAGATGTCACACTGGTTCCTGTGCCTGCAACATGACCAACATGACCATATAAGGAGCTGTGATGGTGGACTTGAGGCTCATCTTCATCCATGGATCTGCAGTGGAAAGGTTCCGGCGGAAACAGCTAATCTACAAGCTCTGTATGGAGCTATTATTGCGCCAAAAGGTTTGATCGTTTAACAGAAACTGTTCCATCGAAAAAAATTAAATTGAAGTTGAAAAGTAAAAATGTAACCTGAAAGTCTCTTATTTTTTTTCTTGAACTTAAAAAAACCCTGAAAGTCTCTTATTTTTTTTCTTGAACTTGAAAAATACCAAGATTTATTCAAAAGTTTTTTTTTGTATTCAAAAGTTTTTTTCAGTTTAATTTTTAACTTTAATATACATTTAGATTTTTGAGTATATATATTTTTTTTCAGTTTCAGATTTTATTTTTTTCATTCAGATCTTTTTTTTTCATTCAGATCTTTTTTTTACAGATTCAAATCATATTTTTTTGGTTTCAGGTGTGTTTTTTTTCGCTTCTCACTTTGCTCACTTTCAGGTGCCAAAAAGTTTCAGATTTATTTTGGCACAGATCTTGCTTGGGGGTGCGGCCTCAACCCTCCTGCCCCGTGATGTCATCAACCTGCATCCAGGAAATGTAGTTTAGAACAACTCTATGGTTTAGAAGCATAATGGTACCTACAGTTCAGGCAATACTAATAGTACTACTACTACTACTACTACTACTAGGCATAATAATAATAATAATAATAATAATAATAATAATAATAATAATAATAATAATAATAATTTATAATAATAAACACAACCCGTTCCACTGCGCGCACGCACGCACGCACGCACGCACGCACGCACGCACGCGCGCATGCACACAGGGCGCAGCAATACAGTACAGTACAGCACAGTATGGTACAGTGCGGCACAGTATAGTATAGTACAGTACGGTACAGTATTGCACAGTACAGCACAGTACAGTACAGTCTGCTACAGCACAGTACAGCACGGTACAGTACAGTACGGTACAGTATATTGTACAGTACAGCACGGTACAGTACAGTACAGTACAGTACAGTACAGTACAGTACAGTACAGTACAGTACAGTACAGTACAGTAGTGTGGTACGGTACGGTATGGTACAGTACAGTATGGCACAGTACAGTATGGCACAATACAGTACAGCAGCGGTTCTCAACGTTTTTGGCCGGGGACCCCCGGAAATGCTTTGGCAATGTCTCGGGACCCCCCGCCCCCTCCCGACCCCCAATATAAATTGACTGCTACAATAACCTTAATAATAAATAAATACTGAAACCAGATATAATCATTAGGGAAGGTGTATGCATGTACTATGTGTACTATATGTAAACTCTTCATTTCCACTTTCCAGCCATTCAGTTGGAGGAACATATTGTAGTAGAACTAGAATTATTTTTTAAATCATTTGGGGACCCCCCAAAATAATTTGGTGACCCCCCGAGGGGTCGCGACCCACGGGTTGAGAACCCCTGCAGTACAGTACAGTACAGTAAATGGATCCATTTGTACACTCTCATAATTACAGACCCATAAGGGTCCATTTGGTTCCAAACTAGCTGGGGACCCCCTGGAACTCCCTCAAGGACCACTGGGGGTCCCCAGACCCCACTCTAGGAACCACTGGTCTAAGCCCTATTTCCAGCAAGACATATAATTGAGTACAGTTGAGTAGGCCTACATGCATGCACGTATACGCACACACAGTCACTCACATGCACATGCATACATATAAGCCTGTGTCACTCTAGTGCTACGCCATGCCATCCAGGTGGCCAGTGTACTGTTCCATACAGTACTGCCTCCCCAGTGTCCCCCCAGTGCCTCCCCAGTGTCCCCCCAGTGCCTCCCCAGTGTCCCCCCAATGTCTGCCCAGGGCCTCCCTAGTGACACCCAGGGCTGGACTGGCCACAGGTCATACCGGGCATTTTCCCGGTGGGCCGCGACCGTAGGGGGCCGCCATGATTTAAAAAAAAAAAAGTACAGGCAGGCAGGCCAATAGGCGGCAGGCCACCAGGAAAGGTCCGGGCGTGCTGCCATTCTGCCAGTACTATCATGATAATTTCACTGTACCTGTATCAGTGAGTGACAAATAAACCCTCTACAAAGGGTTGTGTAGTTGTCTGTTGGTTTGTATCCAGGGCCGGTTCTAGGCATAAGCGGTATAAGCGGTCGCTTAGGGCCACAACCACTGAGGGGGCCACATCACAGGGAGAAGATTTTTTTTTTTTTTTTTAATGTATCCCCTATCCCATACATGGGCTACTGGCGGCCTTGAGGGATGTTTATACCATCCCTCTACACTGGGGGCGCTGTTTATACCACATAATATTATGTTGCTTAGGGCCACTAAACGCCTAGAACTGGCACTGTTTGTATCATTTATGTTGTTCTGTAAAAGTGGTGGTATTAGGGCTTGTTTGTGTGTGTGCCTCGACGGAGTGGGTGGTAGAGTTTCTGCTATCTGCGCACTGGTTGTGGTGGGCCGGTCTGGGCCAAATTCACGCGAAAATGACCGGGCCGAATTTTTGTCCCAGTCCAGCCCTGGTGACACCCCAGTGCCCCCCCATGGCCGCTTCGGGGGGGGGGGGGGGGGGGGGGGGGGGGAAACCTCTGTCCCAACAGTGTTCCCCCAGTGCCTCCCCAGTGTCCCCCCCAGTGCCTCCCCAGTACCTCCCCAATGTCTGCCCAGGGCCTCCCTAGTGCCTCCCCAGTGTCCCCCCAGTGCCTCCCCAGTGTCCCCCCAGTGCCTCCCCAGTGTCCCCCCAGTGCCTCCCCAGTGTCCCCCCAATGTCTGCCCAGGGCCTCCCTAGTGACTCCCCAGTGCCTCCCCAGTGTCTCCCCAGTGTCCCCCCAGTGCCTCCCCAGTGTCTCCCCAGTGCCCAGTGTCACCCAGTGCCTCCACAGTGCCTCCCCAGTGTCTCCCCAGTGCCCCCCAGTGCCTCCACAGAGCCTCCCCAGTGCCTCCCCAGTGTCTCCCCAGTGCCCAGTGTCCCCTCAGTGCCTCCCCAGTGTCCCACAGTTCCTCCCCAGTACCTCCCCAGTGTCTCCCCAGTGCCCAGTGTCACCCCAGTGCCTCCCCAGTGTCCCCACAGTGCCTCCCCAGTGTCCCACCAGTGCCTCCACAGTACCTCCACAATGTCTGCCCAGGGCCTCCCCAGTGCCTCCCCAGTGTCTCCCCAGTGTCCCCCCAGTGCCTCCCCAGTGTCTCCCCAGTGCTCAGTCCCCCCCCCAGTGCTAACTAAAATGTTAGCATGTTGCATGCTGAAAATAGCAGATCTACAAGCCCACAACGTGTCGCGCTGCGACGCGTTGTGAGCTTGAAGATCGGCTATTTTCACCAAGTGAAAAAACTGTCCGCCAAAATACATTTTGTTCGACTAAATCAACTGTAGATTTAGTCGACTAAAATCTAATGATATTTAGTCGACTAAAACTAGACTAACACTAAACCATTCCAGGTGACTAAAATGTGACTAAAACAAAATTAAAACTATTCAAAAGACTATGACTAAAACTAAAATCAAAATTTGCTGCCAAAAACAACACTGTACTGTACTGTACTGTACTGTACTGTACTGTACTGTACTGTACTGTACTGTACTGTACTGTACTGTACTGTACTGTACTGTACTGCACTGTACTGCACTGTACTGCGCCATGCTGTGCCGTGCCGTACTGTACTGGGCTGTGCTGTACTGTAGGCCTACTGTACAATACTGTACTGTACAGTGCTGTAGCAGATTGTACTGTACTGTGCTGTACAATACTGTACCGCACTGTACTATACTGTGCCGCACTGTACCATACTGTACTGCTGCGCCCTGTGTGTGTGTGCACGTGCGTGTGCGTGCGTGCGTGCGTGCGTGCGTGCGTGCGTGCGTGCGTGCGTGCGTGCGTGCGTGCGTGCGTGCGTGTGTGCGTGCGTGCGCACAGTGGAACGGGGTGTGTTTATTATTATAAATTATTATTATTATTATTATTATTATTATTATTATTATTATGCCTAGTAGTAGTAGTAGTAGTAGTAGTAGTAGTAGTAGTAGTAGTACTATTAGTATTGCCTGAACTGTAGGTACCATTATGCTTCTAAACCATAGAGTTGTTCTAAACTACATTTCCTATGCAGGTTGATGACATCACGGGGCAGGAGGGTTGAGGCCGCACCCCCAAGCAAGATCTGTGCCAAAAGAAATCTGAAACTTTTTGGCACCTGAAAGTGAGCAAAGTGAGAAGCGAAAAAACAAAACCTGAAAACAAAAAAATATGATTTGAATCTGTAAAAATAAGATCTGAATGAAAAAAAAAGATCTGAATGAAAAAAATTAAATCTGAAACTGAAAAAATATATATATACTCAAAAATCTAAATGTATATTAAAGTTAAAAATTAAACTGAAAAAAACTTTTGAATAAAAAAAAAACTTTTGAATAAATCTTGGTATTTTTCAAGTTCAAGAAAAAAAATAAGAGACTTTCAGGTTTTTTTTAAGTTCAAGAAAAAAAATAAGAGACTTTCAGGTTACATTTTTACTTTTCAACTTCAATTTTATTTTTTTCGATGGAACAGTTTCTGTTAAACGATCAAACCTTTTGGCGCAATAATAGCTCCATAGCTCTGCACAACATCACAGGTTGCAAAAGCCATGAGTTTAAAGTGTGAACGGTTTGGGGGACCATTTAAAACAAAGGCTTGCTTGCATGCTGTGGTTTGCTATACTAAACAGAAATGTGCATGCACAAGGGCTGCCAAAGTAGGCTATCTTTTGTTGTTTTTCTTGTTTTCAGTTAGACTGGGCGAGTTCTAAACTGACTGGGCCAGCTCTAAACTGACTGGGCCAGCTCTAAACTGACTTGGCCAGCTCTAAACTGACTGGGTCAGCTCTAAACTGACTGGGCCAGCTCTAAACTGACTGGGCCAGCTCTAAACTGACTGGGCCAGCTCTAAACTGACTGGGTCAGCTCTAAACTGACTGGGCCAGCTCTAAACTGACTGGGCCAGCTCTAAACTGACTGGGCCAGCTCTAAACTGACTGGGCCAGCTCTAAACTGACTGGGTCAGCTCTAAACTGACTGGGTCACGGCCCGCATGTTCATTATTGTACAGCTCTAATTCAAACAGTGAGTCAGTGAGTCAGGGTGTGTGTGTGTGTGTGTGTGTGTGTGTGCGTGCGTGCGTGCGTGCGTGCGTGCGTGCGTGCGTGCGTGCGTGCGTGCGTGCGTGCGTGCGTGCATGTGTTTGCACTGCATAAGGTTCTCAAGGTCAGTCAGGCGGTGCCACTGGGAGCTGTTGCATATATTTTCCAGTCTGCTATCAGCTTGTGTGTGTGTATGCACAACACGATTGTATGTGTGTGTGTGTGTGTGTGTGTGTGTGTGTGTGTGTGTGTGTGTGTGTGTGTGTGTGTGTGTGTGTGTGTGTGTGTGTGTGTGTGTGTGTGTGTGTGTGTGTGTGTGTGTGTGTGTGTGTGTGTGCAATTGCACGTCAGTGCATACATGGACGTCTTTGTATCTGTGAATGCATTATACTTAATTGTACAGATATGTACGTGTGTGTGCGTGCGTGCGTGCATGCGTTTGTGTGTGCGTGCGTGTGCATGTGCGTGCGTGCATGCGTTTGTGTGTGTGTGCATGCGTGTGCATGTGCGTGCGTGTGTTTGCGCCTAAAATATCCCAAATACAAGCCTGTGAATTGGGGTCCCGTAGACTAATGCAGGTCAAACTGGGGGTCCTTGAAATTAAACGGGTTGAGAATCACTGCTAGAGCCATACAATTATACTCTATGGCATATACTCTAATGGGGGTCCCTGGCATATCTCTTCATATGGGGGTCCCTGGCATATCTCTTCTAATGGGGGTCCCTGGCATATCTCTTCTAATGGGGGTCCCTGGCATATCTCTTCTAATGGGGGTCCCTGGCATATCTATTCTAATGGGGGTCCCTGGCATATCTCTTCTAATGGGGGTCCCTGGCATATCTCTTCAAATGGGGGTCCCTGGCATATCTCTTCAAATGGGGGTCCCTGGCATATCTCTTCTAATGGGGGGTCCCTGGCATATCTCTTCATATGGGGGTCCCTGGCATATCTCTTCATATGGGGGTCCCTGGCATATCTCTTCATATGGGGGTCCCTGGCATATCTCTTCTAATGGGGGGTCCCTGGCATATCTCTTCATATGGGGGTCCCTGACATATCTCCTCATATGGGGGTCCCTGGCATATCTCTTCTAATGGGGGGTCCCTGGCATATCTCTTCATATGGGGGTCCTTGGCATATCTCTTCATATGGGGGTCCTTGGCATATCTTTTCCATGAAAATGTTTGGGAACCCCTGATTTAGCTCATCATTTCAACGATGACTCAGGTGTTTTATGAACGATGACTCAGGTGTTTTATGAACGATGACTCAGGTGTTTTTAAACGATGACTCGGGTGTTTTATGAACGATGACTCAGGTGTTTTATGAACGATGACTCAGGTGTTTTATGAACGATGACTCAGGTGTTATGAACGATGACTCAGGTGTTTTATGAACGATGACTCAGGTGTTTTATGAACGATGACTCAGGTGTTTTATGAACGATGACTCGGGTGTTTTATGAACGATGACTCAGGTGTTTTATGAACGATGACTCGGGTGTTTTATGAACGATGACTCAGATGTTTTATGAACGATGACTCAGGTGTTTTATGAACGATGACTCAGGTGTTTTATGAACGATGACTCGGGTGTTTTATGAACGATGACTCAGGTGTTTTATGAACGATGACTCGGGTGTTTTATGAACGATGACTCAGATGTTTTATGAACGATGACTCAGGTGTTTTATGAACGATGACTCAGGTGTTTTATGAACGATGACTCAGATGTTTTATGAACGATGACTCGGGTGTTTTATGAACGATGACTCGGGTGTTTTATGAACGATGACTCAGGTGTTTTATGAACGATGACTCAGGTGTTTTATGAACGATGACTCAGGTGTTTTATGAACGATGACTCAGGTGTTTTATGAACGATGACTCGGGTGTTTTATGAACGATGACTCGGGTGTCTTACGATGACTCAGGTGTTTTTTCGCCCGATGCGGTGGGTTTGTAAACATGACGTCTGTCTGGTGGACTGTGGACTGTGGACTGTGGACACACAGTCCGTCCAACACATCCAGCACTGTTGCCAGAGTAGAGAAATAATAAGCAGTCCCAAAGATTTGTTACTGTAACAGTATGTTTTAAAACCCAATTTGTGCCCAAGACGTCTCCAGACGTCCTATGAATTATCCCATGGTGTGCCCAGGACGTCTGTACACGTCTTAGCAAAAAATAAATAAATAAATACAAATAAATGGGTTTTTTTCCCGGGTGGAATGGTCACTATTTTGAAAGAATGAAAGGGCACACAAATTACAGCGGGCGACAGCCAGACGTATTTGTGCATCATTTTTGGGACCCCTACTGGCGATTACTGGCGATAGCAGGCGAACAGGCGACAGTCGAAAAGTGGGCGGGGGAACGTCAGGCGCGTAGCGTGGATTAAATTATTGACTGGGCCAATTGGAATCGCGAGCGGGGGGTCAGCGCAACTCCGGCATAGGTGTGAACGGTTTTGCCGAATTGCTGGGGAGTGGGGACCATTTTGGTTCGCCACTAACAGTAATTTGCATGCACAGGGGGTGAAGGGCTGCCAATGTTAGCTATCTCTTGTTGTTTTTCTTGTGTTTTCGCTCCCGTCTTTTCGAAGTTATACGGGCCAGCTTTAAACAGAATGGGCCACGGCACCGGTGGCCCAATGGACCCTACGCCGGTGGGCAACGTCGCCCGAAAAGATACAAATAATTCATCTTTTCGGGCGATAATGGGCGGGCGATGTGTCGGCCGATGCTCACCCGCTGTTAAATCGCACTGTTAGGCCACATGAGCACTACAACAATATTTTATTGAAAATAGCCAATACAAGCTCTCTCGTCAGCGGCCAATTACGTGTGTTTGGGGATCCTTGACATGACAATATTTGAGAACGACTGACAGAAACATGGGGTTTTAACCCTGTGAGAACCACTGACGGAAACATGGGGTTTTAACCCTGTGAGAACCACTGACAGAAACATGGGGTTTTAACCCTGTGAGAACCACTGACAGAAACATGGGGTTTTAACCCTGTGAGAACCACTGACAGAAACATGGGGTTTTAACCCTGTGAGAACCACTGACATAGAAACATGGGGTTTTAACCCTGTGAGAACCACTGACAGAAACATGGGGTTTTAACCCTGTGAGAACCACTGACAGAAACATGGGGTTTTAACCCTGTGAGAACCACTGACGGAAACATGGGGTTTTAACCCTGTGAGAACCACTGACAGAAACATGGGGTTTTAACCCTGTGAGAACCACTGACGGAAACATGGGTTTTAACCCTGTGAGAACCACTGACAGAAACATGGGGTTTTAACCCTGTGAGAACCACTGACAGAAACATGGGGTTTAACCCTGTGAGAACCACTGACAGAAACATGGGGTTTTAACCCTGTGAGAACCACTGACAGAAACATGGGGTTTTAACCCTGTGAGAACCACTGACAGAAACATGGGGTTTTAACCCTGTGAGAACCACTGACGGAAACATGGGTTTTAACCCTGTGAGAACCACTGACAGAAACATGGGGTTTGCGTGGGGTTTGCATATGCCTAATAATATAAGCAGACATGGCAACACCGACATCTGCGTATGCCTAATAATATAGGCAGACATGGCAACACCGACATCTGCGTATGCCTAATAATATAAGCAGACATGGCAACACCGACATCTGCGTATGCCTAATAATATAAGCAGACATGGCAACACCGACATCTGCGTATGCCTAATAATATAAGCAGACATGGCAACACTGACTCTTCCATCACTCATGAAATAGTATTTCATATTTTGTAATTACATGGAGCCTACTGTATAGGCTATATGTTTGCATAATATAATTATTTTGCTGTTATATTATTTTGGGGGTTTAAGAGATCATTGTGTCATTCATTGTGTGTGTGTGTGTGTGTGTGTGTGTGTGTGTGTGTGTGTGTGTGTGTGTGTGTGTGTGTGTGTGTGTGTGCGTGCGTGCGTGCGTGCGTGCGTGCGTGCGTGCGTGCGTGCGTGCGTGCGTGCGTGTAAAAGTCTAATATCTCCCCATGGGCTATAAGGATTTACATATAGTCTAGTAGCGTTAAGATATTGGTGTTCCGTGTGTGTGTTTGTCTAGTGAATGCTCATGAAATGTAGAAGACCTAGTCATACATGAGTCGTACTGAGGACCCAGTCCTGATTGGCTGCCACACACGCTGCTGTCATGTATTGGTTACTCAGGTCACATGACCAGGAAACAGGTAACAGAAATCTTTAGAGACACCCAATGTCAAGTAACATAATGTTATGATTGAGACCGGCCGGTTGAGAGGAGCGTTCGTTACTAAATAAAGAAACCAGCGCTTCTTTCACCTGACAAATATCACCATGTGATCATTTCTTGTTTAATATTTGTTTCAATATTTTAATATTATGTATTTTATTATAATAAAATAATACATATAATGCTCTCAGGTTAAATACGGCTCTCTTCTGAAGCAAGCTCCATCCTTACCAGTGTTGTTTTTGGCAGCAAATTTTGATTTTAGTTTTAGTCATAGTCTCTTCAATAGTTTTAATTTGGTTTCAGTCACATTTTAGTCACCCGGAATGTCTAGTTTTAGTCGACTAAATCTACAGGTGGTTTAGTCGACTAAAATGTATTTTGGCGGGCCTTGATGCCGTCGAAATGACTGATTTTACATTTGCTGAAAAAAGCCGATCTACAAGCTCACAACGTGTCGCAGCGCGACGTGTTGTGAGCTTGTAGATCGGCTATTTTCAGCATGCAACCAAGTGTAAAATGACTATACTGGATCTCTTGTCCACTAGTCCCTTCCTGACATTTTAGTCTAGTTTTTATCTGTTGACGAAATTGTCAGTATATTTAGTCTTAGTTTTAGTCACCGTAGCTTATTTTTCAAGTAGCCTAGTTTCCATTTAGTTTTTGTCAGTGAAAAAAGGTAGTCGACGAACATTTTTCGTCTTAGTTTTAGTCGACAAAAACAACACTGATCTATACATTATTAAAGCACAATATATGCTCCATTAGCTCCAATGATTATGTGATTTAATATTCTCTATAATTGCCTTCACATATTATTCCTTTTTTTGCCATTCAAAAAACAGATCATTTTCAACATAATCTTAAAGCACAATCAAACTTTGGTAGAACTCTGAGCTCGCCATGGTTTAACTTGAAATATTGACAAGATATCTTCAATAGTTGTCCACATACTCTCCACTGATTAAAAATGTATGATCCCTCCATTGATTTGCACCCAGCCTGGCGTAACAGGTCTCAAAGTCACACTTCTAGCACACAAACAAACTGGACAGGCAATTATTTATAATAATTAAAAAACTCAACTCAAAACCTTTGCTTGTTTTTCTGTCTCTTTGGGATAGTTAGTATTTTAGTAAAGCTAAAAGCTAAGAGTTTCTTGCAACTTCCTAACGATTTATGTATGTATATCTGTGAATGTCTCCGAGGCGGATCCTGATTTAACTTAACTTTGATTGGTATGTTATGTTATGGATCACAATATTGCACAATTGCACAATTTGTTGCTTGCAGTGTATTTTGCAGTGCAAAATGCTTGGAATGTATTCACAATGGGGATCTATGGGCTGGCAAGTAGATAGGTGTCGGACACATGGAGACTTTTCTAAAATACGTCAAAAATCTAAATCGAATCACGTACAAAAAAGAAATAATACCAGAAATAATACCAGTAATATTGAACCATCAAAATCACACCCATTACATTAACTTGTGAAACAAAACAAGAGCAGACATAATCATGCAGGTAAACTCTCAGAAACTTTACATGTTGATTTGATTTCAAAGTTTGAGTCCTCTGTAAGTCTAGTTTTAGAACCTGCCGGTGGAGCATGCAGAATCCACCACCCCCCAATGAAGTGTCTGGTGCTGGGGATCTGGTGCAGCGCACAGGTCCTGGCTGCACCTGGTGAGAGCAGGAGTGGACCTGGTGAGAAGTAGGAGGTGTCCGGCCAGGAGTCAACCCACAGTGCCTAGTCCCTCCACTGTGACTCTATGACTCACCCAGTAGACCCTCACGATGCTCTGTGACTCTATGACTCACCCAGTAGACCCTCATGATGCTGTGACTCTATGACTCACCCAGTAGACCCTCATGATGCTGTGACTCTATGACTCACCCAGTAGACCTCATGATGCTGTGACTCTATGACTCACCCAGTAGACCTCATGATGCTGTGACTCTATGACTCACCCAGTAGACCTCATGATGCTGTGACTCTATGACTCACCCAGTAGACCCTCATGATGCTGTGACTCTATGACTCACCCAGTAGACCTCATGATGCTGTGACTCTATGACTCACCCAGTAGACCCTCATGATGCTGTGACTCTATGACTCACCCAGTGGACCCTCATGATGCTGTGACTCTATGACTCACCCAGTAGACCCTCATGATGCTGTGACTCTATGACTCACCCAGTGGACCCTCATGATGCTGTGACTCTATGACTCACCCAGTAGACCCTCATGATGCTGTGACTCTATGACTCACCCAGTGGACCCTCATGATGCTGTGACTCTATGACTCACCCAGTAGACCCTCATGATGCTGTGACTCTATGACTCACCCAGTAGACCCTCATGATGCTGTGACTCTATGACTCACCCAGTAGACCCTCATGATGCTGTGACTCTATGACTCACCCAGTAGACCCTCACGATGCTCTGTGACTCTATGACTCACCCAGTAGACCTCATGATGCTGTGACTCTATGACTCACCCAGTAGACCTCATGATGCTGTGACTCTCTATGACTCACCCAGTAGACCTCATGATGCTGTGACTCTATGACTCACCCAGTAGACCCTCATGATGCTGTGACTCTATGACTCACCCAGTAGACCCTCATGATGCTGTGACTCTATGACTCACCCAGTAGACCCTCATGATGCTGTGACTCTATGACTCACCCAGTAGACCTCATGATGCTGTGACTCTATGACTCACCCAGTAGACCCTCATGATGCTGTGACTCTATGACTCACCCAGTAGACCCTCATGATGCTGTGACTCTATGACTCACCCAGTAGACCCTCATGATGCTGTGACTCTATGACTCACCCAGTAGACCTCATGATGCTGTGACTCTATGACTCACCCAGTAGACCCTCATGATGCTGTGACTCTATGACTCACCCAGTAGACCCTCATGATGCTGTGACTCTATGACTCACCCAGTAGACCCTCATGATGCTGTGACTCTATGACTCACCCAGTAGACCCTCATGATGCTGTGACTCTATGACTCACCCAGTAGACCTCATGATGCTGTGACTCTATGACTCACCCAGTAGACCCTCATGATGCTGTGACTCTATGACTCACCCAGTAGACCCTCATGATGCTGTGACTCTATGACTCACCCAGTAGACCTCATGATGCTGTGACTCTATGACTCACATCAATTGTGCCGACAGCTGCAGTTGTACTAATCACCCCCCCCCCCCCCCCATCCATATGAGAACTATTAACATTATACTCTATCTGTAAACACACAAACACAATGTCCCGTGCGGCCCCGTGCGTGCGTGCGTGCGTGCGTGTGTGTGTTTGTGTGCGTGCGCGTGTGTGTGTGCGTGTGCGTGCGTGCGTGTGTGTGCGTGCGTGCGTGCGTGCGTGCGTGCGTGCGTGCGTGCGTGCGTGCGTGTGTGCGTGCGTGCGTGCGTGCGTGCGTGCGTGCGTGCGTGTGTGTGTGTGTGCGTGCGTGTGTGTGTTGTGAGCTCTGGAGCTGTGGGTAAATGATCTGTGTAAATTGGCCCTTTATGGGACTGTTGGGGGAGGAGATGTTTCACACCCTATTTAACTCTGCATGGTTGTTTGGACAAAAAGGGCTCAATCTGCAGGAGATTAAGTGGAGAAACGATAAGGAGCTGATTCAATATCACAAGGTATAGGATACTCACAGCAGGGACATGCAGAGAGGGTTGGAAAGGTAGAGGCCGAAATCCCGTAAGAGGGCACTTTTGGACAAAAATTGCGAAAATAGAAGATCTACAAGCTCACAACGCGGGCTTGTTGACCAGAGCTTGTAGATCAGCTATTTTCCGGGCGGAACCCAGCACTCTTTAGCTAGTGCAGATGCAGGTGTTACGACATGGATTTCTAAACAAATTTGTTCAACGCAAAAATACTGTGTTAAACGTTCAGGAGACTTCGGGGAAAAAAAGCAATTCCCCTGAATGCTGCCTTCCTTCCGGCATGGCATTGAAAGGAGTGGCATTTGCATTTACTTCACCATAGTAAATCGTGGTCTGGAAAGGCCAGTTGTTTTACAGACGGGTAAAAGGGCAAGGGCTGAAGCCCCCTTTGATGTCTATGTGTGCATGTCCCTGACTAACAGCAAAGCAAAGCAAAGCAAAGCAAAGTTACTATATTTACCCAGGGTAACTGGACTAAGCATCAGATTCTTGTTTCCAGCCAGGCCCTGCTCATAGAACATTTCATGGTAGTGGTTCAATGCCTTGCTCAAGGGCACTTCAGCGGTGGTAATTTTAACGTGCCGGTCCGGGGATACGAACTGGCGACCTTCCGGTATCAAGACCGCTCCGCAAACGTTCGGCCACCGCTGCCACACCGCTGCCGCACCGAGAGAGAGAGAGAGAGCAGGCAGTGATATGGGCCGGTATAGAGAGTGAAAGCATTTGTGGAACTAAAGCCGAAAATGCCAGATCTACAAGTTCACCACGCGTCGCACTGTGAGCTTAATTCAGGTATTTCCATCGCACGACACCATTGGACGATGGAAATATAATATACAAGGCTACATAATAAGCATTAGGGAACATCAATTGAATTAAATGTTGTTGTTTAATTTTTTCACAAAGCAGCAGTTATAGCTTTATATATAGTATATATCAAGTAAACGTTTCATTCACATTGATTTTATTTATATTGATCCTTGTTCCTTCGTTCTGTTGATTCTTTCCTTCAGCTTTTAGTTTGTGCATTCCGCGGCCTCACCAGTAGGCCTATCAGTGACTAGCTGTGGTCATCGTCCAATTAGAATCCATGGTCACCCAGCCAGCCAGCCAGCCAGCCAGCCAGCCAGCCGCCAGCAGCTCCACCAGGCCCCACCCAGCAGCTCCACCAGGCCCCAGTCAGCCAGCCACCCAGCCAGCAGCTCCACCAGGCCCCAGCCAGCAGCTCCACCAGGCCCCAGTCAGCCAGCCACCCAGCCAGCAGCTCCACCAGGCCCCAGTCAGCCAGCCACCCAGCCAGCAGCTCCACCAGGCCCCAGCCAGCGGCGGCAGAGATAGGGCCTGACAGCATGAAATGAAACACCCAGATAGGGAAGTGGCAGCCAGGCAGACAGGAGCCAGTCTCTCATGGGCGCTGGAGATTAGGCTGACTCCTACTTCACATTCCCCAGCATTGTAGCGCTGGTGGTGGGGGTGTGCACGTTGTCTGAGGCCTTCCTTTTCCCCAGCATTGGAGCGCTGGTGGTGGGGGTTCCTTTTCCCATGCATCTGTTGCTCCAATGCGCTGACTGACTGGGAGAGGTTTATTTAACCACATTAAGACCCATTCTACGAGTGCCTTCTAAATCTGTATAGTTCTCACACGTTAAAAGGATCCCCGGCTAATACGACAAATATGCCTTAAAACATTATACTTGCCCTTAATAACTTAAACAAATCAGACCCGTGTGAAGTGAGGGGCGCATAATGTTTGTTTAAGCAAAGGGTGCTAATGTTTGTTTTAGTCTCAACACAAACATTAAATGTATCTTTATCGTCTATGAGGCGTTTCCTTAAACAAGCATCGTTGAAAGACAAACATTAAAGGTGTAGATAGGAGGGGCTAGCACCCCTCAAAGATGAAATCACCTTATATGTTTTATTTCTTTCATAAATAGAGAATATTTCACTCAATAGAGTGTCGCAGTCCCGCCCCTTACCATGGACCAGGAAATGATTCTCCGTTCATTTTCCTCATAGACATTTCAGAAAGTATTTATTTAAAGACGTTTACGCCGCGGACAAAGCCAACTCGAGTCGTGACAAATCATGACAACAGACACAATTTTTGGGGCCGAAAAGATAATTAGAAAGAAGAAAAAAACAGCAGGTTACAACACTTTTTTTGTTGTTTTTCTTCTTTGTAATTATTTGTTTGGTCCAAAATATTGTTTGTGTTGTCATGAGTTGTCACGACTCGAGTTGGCTTTGTCCGCGGCGTAACCGTCTTTAAATAAATACTTTTTGAAATGTCTATGGGAAAAATGCATTGGGATTCATTTCCTGGTCCATGGCAGGGGGCGGGACTGCGACGCTCTATAGGGACTGCTCGTGTATGTTGATGATGTCATAACAGTATATGGAAATATGGAATGCACGTGCTAATAAAAAGTATTACAGATATTGCTTTGATGCTCATATTAATTAACTTTAGAAAGTAAGTATTAGATATTGTACAGATATTGTTGGTCATTTGAATTTATTTTTCAGAACCGCTCTCAAAGGGCACCTATACGGACGGCTGCAGTTCGAAACTGGCCCCCGTAAAATCTGCCCCCCCCCCCCCCCCCCCCCACCGCCCACCCCTTTTCCACTCACTATTATGTTTCTTTTCCCTTTTTACCTCCTTTATGATGAATTCCTGTTCTTTGTATTGAGTTGTGCTTGAAATGTAGTACTACAATCAATCAATCAATCAATCAATCAATCAATCAATCAATCAATCAAAGATAGCCGATCTATACTGGCTCACAACTCGTCACATGGCTTTGCAGCTTGGCTACGATTGGCTAATTCCTTTTAGGGCTATATCTTTTGTGGTTTAAGTGGTCAAAAGATGAGACTTGAACCTCCAGCGTCTCCCTCATGGGATCCCTGGCTTAACCCATGTTGGGCGGGAACCCCTTTTGGTGTTTTAAACAATATGTTATAATTTAGCTATTGAAAAATAGCAGATCTACAAGCTCATAGCGCGCCACCGAGTGGCGCCACCGAGTGGCGCCACCGAGTGGCGCGCTACGAGCTTGTAGGTCTGCTATTTTTGAAAAATCGTTAAAATGTGCCTAAAATCTTTCCGAAAATTGTCATGATTTAGAAAACATTTTAAATTTCGACGTGTTGATGTCTGCTACAAAGTGAATCTCACTGCAGGCACGGCGGTTATCTCTGCTTTCCCTCCCTGTTGGGTTTGTCTCTGTGTGTAAACCTTCTTCCACGTAGGCCTACATGCAGAGATGTCAGCCTCTCAACGTCTTACTGGAGCACGTCCTCCACTAACGGCTCGTTACGGTGGTTTAAGGGAATGCAGAACCACTGAGTACTTGATAAGGTTTTATGTGTGAGTGATGAATGAGGTCTGGTTGGAACCCTATGAGTGATGAATGAGGTCTGGTTGGAACCCTATGAGTGATGAATGAGGTCTGGTTGGAACCCTATGAGTGATGAATGAGGTCTGGTTGGAACCCTATGAGTGATGAATGAGGTCTGGTTGGAACCCTATGAGTGATGAATGAGGTCTGGTTGGAACCCTATGAGTGATGAATGAGGTCTGGTTGGAACCCTATGAGTGATGAATGAGGTCTGGTTGGAACCCTATGAGTCATGAATGAGGTCTGGTTGGAACCCTATGAGTGATGAATGAGGTCTGGTTGGAACCCTATGAGTGATGAATGAGGTCTGGTTGGAACCCTATCAGCGGATGTCGGTTGATCATAACACCATTTGCACGGCTGACAAGAAATGAACCACTTAAAAATCCATAGCCTGCTTTGTTGTTGTAATGTAAGGCAAATAGCAGAATTAGCCGATTTACAACCACACAATGCGGCTGCTTTGTGAGCTTGTATAGATCAGCTATTGACGTATATATGCTAAAGATGTTTTTTCGCCGAATGTTCTATCTCCTACACTGAATGTTCTCCTATCTCCTACACTGAATGTTCTCCTAACTCCTACACTGAATGTTCTCCTAACTCCTACACTGAATGTTCTCCTAACTCCTACACTGAGGGCCATCGGATTTTTGTGTTCACAAAATATGCAGGAATAAACACAGATAAACAGACAGACAGTCAGAGAGACAGAGAGACAGACAGACACACACATAAACACGCACGCACGCGCGTGCGCATGCACGCACGCGCGCACGCACGCAGGCACGCACGCACGCACGCACGCACGCACGCACGCACGCACGCACGCACGCACGCACGCACATACACACACACACACACACACACACACACAGGACCATCTTCAAGCTGTCCTTTCTAGGACAATAAATACCATCCCTGCAGATTCCTCAGTTATCTGGCTGCAGGCGTGTATGTAAAATGAAGATAGAGGACAGAATTCCACGCGAGGCCGAAGAATGTGACCACAAAGGACAGTGGCGTCCTGTTAGACCCTGTTAGACCCTGTTAGACCCTGTTAGACCCTGTTAGGCCCTGTTAGACCCTGTTAGACCCTGTTAGGCCCTGTTAGGCCCTGTTAGACCCTGTTTGACCCTGTTTGACCCTGTTTGACCCTGTTAGGCCCTGTTAGACCCTGTTAGACCCTGTTAGAGCCTGTTAGGCCCTGTTAGGCCCTGTTAGACCCTGTTAGACCATGTTAGGCCCTGTTATACCCTCTGTTAGACCCTGTTAGACCCTCTGTTAGACCCTGTTAGGCCCTGTTAGACCCTGTTAGGCCCTGTTAGACCCTGTTAGACCCTGTTAGACCCTGTTAGACCATGTTAGGACCTGTTAGACCCTGTTAGACCCTGTTAGACCCTGTTAGACCATGTTAGGACCTGTTAGACCCTGTTAGAGCCTGTTAGAGCCTGTTAGAGCCTGTTAGGCCCTGTTAGGCCCTGTTAGGCCCTGTTAGACCCTGTTAGACCCTGTTAGAGCCTGTTAGGCCCTGTTAGGCCCTGTTAGGCCCTGTTAGGCCCTCTGTTAGACCCTGTTAGGCCCTGTTAGACCCTGTTAGAGCCTGTTAGGTCCTGTTAGGCCCTGTTAGACCCTGTTAGACCCTGTTAGGCCCTGTTAGACCCTGTTAGACCCCGTTAGACCCCGTTAGACCCTGTTAGACCCTGTTAGGCCCTGTTAGACCCTGTTAGACCCTGTTAGACCCTGTTAGGCCCTGTTAGAGCCTGTTAGAGCCTGTTAGGCCCTGTTAGGCCCTGTTAGACCCTGTTAGACCCTGTTAGGCCCTGTTAGACCCTGTTAGACCCTGTTAGAGGGTGATCAAAGTTAAAAGATGTCTTGTGTTTAGAGCGTGTGATTCTCAAACCTTCTCATGTCATATTCGGCCGCAAACCCCCATGTGAAGGTCCTGCCATGCAGGGACCCCCATGCAGGGACCCCCATGCAGGGACCCCCATGTGAAGGTCCTGCCATGCAGGGACCCCCATGCAGGGACCCCCATGCAGGGACCCCCATGTGAAGGTCCTGCCATGCAGGGACCCCCCAGTGAAAAGGGTCTGCCATGCAGGGACCCCCATGCAGGGACCCCCATGCAGGGACCCCCATGCAGGGACCCCCATAGGGACCCCCATGCAGGGACCCCCATGCAGGGACCCCCATAGGGACCCCCATGCAGGGACCCCCATGCAGGGACCCCCATGCAGGGACCCCCCATGCAGGGACCCCCATGCAGGGACCCCCATGCAGGGACCCCCATAGGGACCCCCATGCAGGGACCCCCATGCAGGGACCGCCATGTGAAAAGGTCCTGCCATGCAGGGACCCCCATGCAGGGACCCCCATGCAGGGACCCCCATGCAGGGACCTCCATGCAGGGACCCCCATGCAGGGACCCCCATGCAGGGACCCCCCATGCAGGGACCCCCATGCAGGGACCCCCATGCAGGGACCCCCATAGGGACCCCCATGCAGGGACCCCCATGCAGGGACCCCCATGCAGGGACCCCCATGTGAAAAGGTCATGCCATGCAGGGACCCCCATGCAGGGACCCCCATGCAGGGACCCCCATGCAGGGACCTCCATGCAGGGACCCCCATGCAGGGACCCCCATGCAGGGACCCCCATGTGAAGGTCCTGCCATGCAGGGACCCCCAGAAGAGAAGATAAATTATATCCAAACATTTTAAAAAAATCACACCCGTGTGAACTGAGTGGTGTAAGGTCTTATATAGACTGATCAGCTGTGGTCTGACGTAATGTCTGACGTAATGAAATCACACCCGTGTGAACTGGGTGACCATAGCAACCATGCTCATTTTCTTTGGTACGAACAGACACGGGTACAAAGCCAGTTGTTGGAGTGGTTTACACCACTCAAAAAACAAACAATTACAAAAAAAGCAAAAATAGCAGATGTACATGCTCACAGTGTGATGCAATGTGAGCTTGTAGATCTGCCATTTTTTAATATAGCCAACAAATAAAATGGTTGAAGTGGTTAAAATGATTGTGATGCTACGGTATATTAATTACCTATCAGCCAATCAGGACAAGCATTAGCAGACATGTGACAGGAGGAGACAGAGACATATAGATACTCACTTTACGCCACGGGGAAAACGCCGGTATTTGTGGGATCTCACTTTTTATTGACTTAACCCATTTAGGCCTGACGTCGAAAATTTAAAAATGTCTTCTAAATCATGACAGTTTTCTGAAATACCTCATGTTTCTATGGCAGTGGTGCTCACTATGTCAAGGACCCCAAAAATGATATGTAATTGGCCGCCGACCCCATCTGAAAATATGTTGTTCCAGGGACCCCCCCCCCCCCCCCCCCCCCACCCCAGAAGCAAAGCTTTGAGTTAAAAACGTTCACTCTGAAAGAATATAATATTCAAAGATTTGCGCCATATTTTCAAGATTTTTCTAAAATAGCAGATCTACAAGCTCGTAGAGCTATGAGCTTGTAGATCTGCGATTTTTCAACAGCTAAAGTATATAACACAATGCTTAAAACACAAAAAAGCATTCCCGCCCAGAATGTGTTAACCATAGACTGACCGGGGGGGGGGGCTGTAATTGTGCCACGAGCCCTCCACCGACCCCCCCAACCCCCCCACCACCCCATCCTGACACACAGATCGCCGTGATGGACTGCACGAATGAGGCGGCGGTGGAGCGGGCCCGTCACCCGTCACCTCATCCATAAAGGCCCCTATCTGACTCGTGCGGTGAGAGACGAGAATTACAGCGTGCGCTGAACCCACCTCGTTGGCTCGCCTCCAGGGGAGTGAGAGATTGGGGTTATGGCAGACAGCACACGTAGGGGGTTTAAAAGGCCTGGAACGGTGGAGAAAGTGGACGCTTCGCACGTAAGATTGTCACTGTCATGGAAGTACTACTGGCGTCATGGGTCTGTCATGGAAGTACTACTGGCTTCATGGGTCTGTCATGGACGTACTACTGGCGTCATGGGTCTGTCATGGAAGTACTATACTGGCGTCATGGGTCTGTCATGGACGTACTACTGGTGTCATGGGTCTGTCATGGAAGTACTACTGGCGTCATGGGTCTGTCATGGAAGTACTACTGGCTTCATGGGTCTGTCATGGACGTACTACTGGTGTCATGGGTCTGTCATGGACGTACTACTGGTGTCATGGGTCTGTCATGGAAGTACTACTGGCGTCATGGGTCTGTCATGGAAGTACTACTGGCTTCATGGGTCTGTCATGGACGTACTACTGGTGTCATGGGTCTGTCATGGACGTACTACTGGTGTCATGGGTATGTCATGGACGTACTACTGGTGTCATGGGTCTGTCATGGAAGTACTACTGGTGTCATGGGTCTGTCATGGACGTACTACTGGTGTCATGGGTCTGTCATGGAAGTACTATACTGGTGTCATGGGTCTGTCATGGAAGTACTATACTGGCGTCATGGGTCTGTCATGGACGTACTACTGGCTTCATGGGTCTGTCATGGACGTACTACTGGCTTCATGGGTCTGTCATGGACGTACTACTGGCGTCATGGGTCTGTCATGGAGGTACTACTGGTGTCATGGGTCTGTCATGGACGTACTACTGGTGTCATGGGTCTGTCATGGACGTACTTCTGGCGTCATGGGTATGTCATGGACGTACTACTGGCGTCATGGGTCTGTCATGGACGTACGACTGGTGTCATGGGTCTGTCATGGACGTACTACTGGTGTCACGGGTCTGTCATGGACGTACTACTGGTGTCACAGGTCTGTCATGGAGGTACTACTGGTGGCATGGGTCTGTCATGGACGTACTACTGGCGTCATGGGTCTGTCATGGACGTACTACTGGCGGCATGGGTCTGTCATGGACGTACTACTGGCGTAATGGGTCTGTCATGGACGTACTACTGGCGTAATGGGTCTGTCATGGACGTACTACTGGCGTCATGGGTCTGTCATGGACGTACTTCTGGCGTCATAGGTCTGTCATGGACGTACTACTGGCGTCATGGGTATGTAATGGACGTACTACTGGCGGCATTGGTCTGTCATGGAAGTACTACTGGCGTCATGGGTCTGTCATGGAAGTACTACTGGTGTCATGGGTCTGTCATGGAAGTACTACTGGTGTCATGGGTCTGTCATGGAAGTACTACTGGCGTCATGGGTCTGTCATGGACGTACTACTGGCGTCATGGGTCTGTCATGGACGTACTACTGGTGTCATGGGTCTGTCATGGACGTACTACTGGTGTCATGGGTCTGTCATGGACGTACTACTGGCTTCATGGGTCTGTCATGGACGTACTACTGGTGTCATGGGTCTGTCATGGAAGTATTACTGGCGGCATGGGTCTGTCATGGACGTACTACTGGCGTCATGGGTCTGTCATGGACGTACTACTGGCGTCATGGGTCTGTCATGGACGTACTACTGGTGTCATGGGTCTGTCATGGACGTACTACTGGTGCCATGGGTCTGTCATGGACGTACTACTGGTGTCATGGGTCTGTCATGGACGTACTACTGGTGTCATGGGTCTGTCATGGACGTACTACTGGCGTCATGGGTCTGTCATGGACGTACTACTGGCGTCATGGGTCTTTCATGGACGTACTACTGGCGTCATGGGTCTGTCATGGACGTACTACTGGTGTCATGGGTCTGTCATGGACGTACTACTGGTGTCATGGGTCTGTCATGGACGTACTACTGGCGTCATGGGTCTGTCATGGACGTACTACTGGCGCCATGGGTCTGTCATGGACGTACTACTGGCGTCATGGGTCTGTCATGGACGTACTACTGGCGTCATGGGTCTGTCATGGACGTACTACTGGCGTCATGGGTCTGTCATGGACGTACTACTGGTGCCATGGGTCTGTCATGGACGTACTACTGGTGACATGGGTCTGTCATGGACGTACTACTGGCGTCATGGGTCTGTCATGGACGTACTACTGGCGTCATGGGTCTGTCATGGACGTACTACTGGCGTCATGGGTCTGTCATGGACGTACTACTGGCGTCATGGGTCTGTCATGAACGTACTACTGGCTTCATGGGTCTGTCATGGACGTACTACTGGCGTCATGGGTCTGTCATGGACGTACTACTGGCGTCATGGGTCTGTCATGGACGTACTACTGGCTTCATGGGTCTGTCATGGACGTACTACTGGTGTCATGGGTCTGTCATGGAGGTGCTACTGGCGTCATGGGTCTGTCATGGACGTACTACTGACGTCATGGGTCTGTCATGGACGTACTACTGGTGTCATGGGTCTGTCATGGACGTACTACTGGTGTCATGGGTCTGTCATGGAAGTACTACTGGTGTCATGGGTCTGTCATGGACGTACTACTGGCGTCATGGGTCTGTCATGGACGTACTACTGACGTCATGGGTCTGTCATGGACGTACTACTGGCTTCATGGGTCTGTCATGGACGTACTACTGGTGTCATGGGTCTGTCATGGACGTACTACTGGCGTCATGGGTCTGTCATGGACGTACTACTGGTGTCATGGGTCTGTCATGGACGTACTACTGGTGGCATGGGTCTGTCATGGAAGTACTACTGGTGTCATGGGTCTGTCATGGACGTACTACTGGCGTCATGGGTCTGTCATGGACGTACTACTGACGTCATGGGTCTGTCATGGACGTACTACTGGCTTCATGGGTCTGTCATGGACGTACTACTGGTGTCATGGGTCTGTCATGGACGTACTACTGGCGTCATGGGTCTGTCATGGACGTACTACTGGTGTCATGGGTCTGTCATGGACGTACTACTGGTGGCATGGGTCTGTCATGGAAGTACTACTGGTGTCATGGGTCTGTCATGGACGTACTACTGGCGTCATGGGTCTGTCATGGACGTACTACTGACGTCATGGGTCTGTCATGGACGTACTACTGGCTTCATGGGTCTGTCATGGACGTACTACTGGTGTCATGGGTCTGTCATGGACGTACTACTGGCGTCATGGGTCTGTCATGGACGTACTACTGGTGTCATGGGTCTGTCATGGACGTACTACTGGCGTCATGGGTCTGTCATGGACGTACTACTGGTGTCATGGGTCTGTCATGGACGTACTACTGGCGTCATGGGTCTGTCATGGACGTACTACTGGCGTCATGGGTCTGTCATGGACGTACTACTGGCTTTATGGGTGTCGAGACCAAAAGATGCATCCTTGAAAGATGCCACTGAGAATTATTATCCAATTAAGATCTTTCTCCGCCATATTTATTTGTATTAGTGTCTCCACCACTTCAGGTATACTGTCACAGCTGCTTTCTGTGTTCTCGCTCAAACTTTATCTCTGCTTCCACTGAGGTCACCACCAAGAACTATGAGGTCACCACCAAGAACTATGAGGTCACCACCAAGAACTATGAGGTCACCACCAAGAACTATGAGGCCACCACCAAGAACTATGAGGTCACCACCAAGAACTATGAGGTCACCACCAAGAACTATGAGGTCACCACCAAGAACTCTGCTGCTGCTTCCACAAACAAATGCTGTAAAATGTCTGTGTTCAATCCAGCATGGTGGTGTGTCGCGGGTTCCAGTCCCCCCCCCCCCCCCCACACACACAACCCCTCCATCTCTCTCACTGTTTCCTGTCAACCTACTGTACAAGTGTACATCTATCAATAAAGGTAAAAAGCCCAATAAATATCTGTAAAGAAGCGGTAGAGTGGCTGGATGGTAACCACAAGGTTGCCAGTTCGAACCCTGTATGTGAGCTCCCCCAGAGTTAGTGTCCTTGAGCAAGACACTGAACCCCTAATTGCTCCTGATGTGCAGGTTGGTGCCTTGCATGGTTTCCGCCGCCAGCGGTGTGTGAATGTGTGTGTGAATGGGTGAATGTGATGCACAATCTATGTAAATGTGTGGATGTGTGTGTGAATGGGTGAATGTGATGCACAATCTATGTAAATGTGTGGATGTGTGTGTGAATGGGTGAATGTGATGCACAATCTATGTAAAGGTGTGTGAATGTGTGTGTGAATGGGTGAATGTGATGCACAATCTATGTAAAGCGCCTTGGATAAAGGCGCTATATAAATGCACCATTTACCATTAATACAAAATAAATAAAATAAAATAGTGCACCAGTAATGCTTTCAAGCTTCCATATTGGCCTACTAGTAAAATGCTGACTTCTCAGAGTATGAAGCACCTTATCAATACATTCTGCATGCATTAGGTATCCTGTACTGTAGGAAGTGGGCCTTTCCTGTAAGTCTTATTGAGACAGACAAACTGCCGTGACCTTTGCTGTTCCGTGCTTATGTCTGTTGCTTGTCTGAGATATATATATATATATATAATTTATTTTTTCGGCAGAAAATGCCTGCTCCACAAACACAAAAAGTGAGTTTGTCAGCTTCCAGCTGTTGCCAGTTCATTTTCTGCAGAAAACGTGCATGTATACAATGAATAATGTATTTAATTAAGCGCTCGCTTTTCTTTCCCTCGCGTACCCACATTTTGCAGAATAAAGTTGGTATTGGCATTTTTTGGACACATGCACTAATGTGTGTACTAATGTATGTACATTATTCATTAACTATACAAAAAGTTGCCGCCAATGCATCAGCCGTAGTGGTTTTCTTGGCACGGCAGCGTTTCATGGTTCAATCACACTGTACAATTTACAATTTACAATTTAGGCATTTAGCTCTTAATCCAGAGCGACTTACATTAGGCAGGAACAAAAGTATAGGAATACATCACATATATAAAATGCATTTATCAAGAAACATGCGTAAGCTAAGAACGTAACTAGAACATATCTATATAATGACACTATACATATTAACTATACATATATACTATACTATGCTATACATATGTAGGCTACTATGATGTGCTATGACTATATACAATGCAATTATTGTGCTGTCTACATGACATGCTATAAGTCTGTTTCAAATGCTATCTAAGTCTAAAAAGTGCTATCTAAGGGGGTAGGATAAGTGCTATGGGCCATGATGGAGTCTGAAAAGGTGGGTCTTCAGACTACGGTGGAAGATTGGGAGTGATGCTGCAGTTCTGATTGCAACAGGGAGTGCATTCCACAGTTTTGTAACTATAGCCACACTGTCACACATTGTAAGGATGGTTCAATCACACTGTAACTATAGTCACACTGTAACTATAGTCACACTGTAACTATAGTCACACTGTAACTATAGTCACACTGTAACTATAGTCACACTGTCACACATTGTAAGGATGGTTCAATCACACTGTAACTATAGTCACACTGTAACTATAGTCACACCGTAACTATAGTCACACTGTTGTAGCACTGCCACATATTATTCATTAAGGATTTATTTTAAAATGTCATTTAAAAGAGCATGGCTCAAAATATTCCTTCAACACAATATCCATCCTTATGTGTAATGTCCTATTTTCTTTGAGAGGTATCTGTTTTGTTTTTGTTTATGTTTTGGAGGGTCAATGTGGGGAGGAAATTGATTGATTGACAGGCTGTGACGCTAACGTGATTAAAACACACGGAAGTCGCCGGCTCTAGAGACTGGTGGGGACAGAGACACAAACAAGCAGGGAGTCCATGTGAGACCTGATCACGTTCGTGTAACCGTTGTCTGTATGCTATACGGTGGAATATAGCCAAGGCCACCAACTCACCGCTGACATTCGTGGCAGCGGTGGCCGAACGGATAGCGGCGCGGTCTAGATACCGGAAGGTTCCCAGTTCGAACCAGCCGTCCGACACGTTAAAAATTACCACCGCTGAAATGCCCTTGAACAAGGCATCAACCACTACGATGAAATGTGTTCTATGAGCAGGGCCTGGCTGGAAACAAGTTCTTGAGCTTAGCCCAGATACCCTGGGTAAATATGCCCTCATTTCTCATTTCATTTCACAGGAGTAACCCGGCCGGGAACCGTCATCTGCTCCGGTGAGAGTATTGTTTGTTTGTTTGGGTCCAGCGAGGAGTAGGCCCTACCGTTTGTTTTCCGTTCGCGGGACAGTGGATCTTCTCTGTTGGATCGGTTTACGTTCGGGGATCACTACTTTGGATTAACTTTATTATTTCGGGTTCGGAGCGTCAGGGAGACGCGTGAGTACTCAAGGAACGATACAAACAATAGAGCGAGCGTGCGTGCGTGCGTGCGTGCGTGCGTGCGTGAGAGGCACGGAACGGAGGGCGTTCGGACATTATACGGACTTATTTAACCAGTCATGAATTCTGTGTTGTAACTGATTGTCAATGTTAAGTTTATATTTCATATAGATAAACTATTATTCTACTATTTACTCTGTTTATTTATTCTGTTGGAGTCAGTGGTTTACATTGCATGCTACATGGTTGAAACTTATCAATTTTATCTTTAAAGGAGGATCATTACTACCCCGTGAATTTTAGTAACTGTGATAGAAATATCTGATCGTTACATATGGTGGCCCATGCGTGGAATGATTTATATTGATTTTGTTTCTGTAGCGTCTGTGTTTGTTACACTGTAAAAAATGGCAGCAGTATTTACAGATGCAATTACTTTGATTAAGTTATACATGGAAGATGACAATCAGAATGTTGATGCACCTGAACATGATGATGATGATGATGATGATGATGATGTCAATGATGAAGGTGCAACTGTAGATGATGCCCAGTCAGTCATGGAAAGTAACAGAGAGGAAAGAGTGTATTTTACCCAGGCTGGTTATGAGGAGCTAAGAGGTGAAGTGAAGTCTCTGAAACGACAGGTGGCTGATCTTGAAACAGATTTTAGAGATGCTATAACCAGTTCCCTGAACAGAGAGATGCTCCTAAGGGAGTATATTCACTCTAGCCTGGCCGAGGGGTTACGGGCAGACATACAAAAGCTAGAGAAAGAAATGGTGAGCTGTATGTTGCGTAGAGATGAGAAGTGGAAGAAGGAGCTTAATATGTTAAGTCCAGCAAGCCCTCCCATGGCTACCAGAACCAGCTCAGTCTCTACTGATGTCAGTCTGATAGCGCCCCCTACCTCGTGTAGTCTGCCTGGTGCACACTCACTCTCCTCTCCATCCTACTCCAAACCATCTATGCGACTGGACCTCTGCTACGACCTTCCACCCGGGAAGATGAATGGCTGCGAGACCTCAGCCGTAACCACGGAGGAGGTGCCATCCGGCGTCGCAGACTGTCCTGAGGAGCTACCACACATCATGTGTGGTGTGCCTGCCGGCTTCCCCTCAGAAAACCACTCTGCTCTACCGACCACCTTGGCAGAGATGGTCCAGGCACAGGAGAAAGACCAGACCGTGAGGGACCTCCAAAGAGACTGGTTGCAGTCGTCATCTCCTAGGGACCACATCACCTTCTTCAACCACCAGGGGGTGTTGTATCGAAGGGCCCCTGCACGAAACCAAGGGGTGAAATGGCAGGTGGTTGTACCCCAGTTGCTGTTTCCTGAGTTCCTTCGGTACTTTCACGTCAAGCCCTCTGGTGGACATCTGGGCAGGCTGAAGACCTTGTTGGGGGTTCTGAAGGTTGCCTGGTGGCCTAGCGTCCGTAAGGATGTGTGGGAGCATACCAGGGCCTGTGAGGACTGTCAGCAGTATAAAGACGACAACACCAAGCTGCCAGGGTCCCTGCAGAACTCTGGAGTCACCGCACTCGGAGTGATGCGAGGGATCACTGCATTCATCGACCAACATCACAACGCCTGGGACCAGTGGAGACGTTTTGCCCTCAACACCACCCAGCAGGAGACTACAGGCAAGGTCCCCGCTGAGTTTGCCTTGGGCAGGAAACGCCAAGGTCCACTGGGGAGGCTGAGAAGGAAACCACCGTCTCCCAAGCACCAAGTAGCTTGCAACCCGGTGGAGGGACTGAGGAAGATGGCGGAGGGGGTCCAGAGGAGAGTGGGTGTGCACCAGGCTAGACAAGCTAGGTTTGGAAATTCCCACAGGAAAGAAACGTACTTTCCTCAGGGTGACCTAGTCTGGGTCAGGTCACCTCCTCTCTTTAAGGCCAGAGAAAAGTTCTCCGCAGAGCTAGTGCCTTTTAGTGGGAAGGGCCAGCAAGGAAGGTGAAAAGTTTGGACCAAGTGAATTACAGGACTGGATGGAACCCACCTGCGAAGCAGGAAACTAAATGTGGTTAATGTAAAAAGTACTATGGTACCTTTCCTGGTAAGCCAGTCGGCTGGAGGGGGGGTCTATGTAGCACTGCCACATATTATTCATTAAGGATTTATTTTAAAATGTCATTTAAAAGAGCATGGCTCAAAATATTCCTTCAACACAATATCCATCCTTATGTGTAATGTCCTATTTTCTTTGAGAGGTATCTGTTTTGTTTTTGTTTATGTTTTGGAGGGTCAATGTGGGGAGGAAATTGATTGATTGACAGGCTGTGACGCTAACGTGATTAAAACACACGGAAGTCGCCGGCTCTAGAGACTGGTGGGGACAGAGACACAAACAAGCAGGGAGTCCATGTGAGACCTGATCACGTTCGTGTAACCGTTGTCTGTATGCTATACGGTGGAATATAGCCAAGGCCACCAACTCACCGCTGACAGGAGTAACCCGGCCGGGAACCGTCATCTGCTCCGGTGAGAGTATTGTTTGTTTGTTTGGGTCCAGCGAGGAGTAGGCCCTACCGTTTGTTTTCCGTTCGCGGGACAGTGGATCTTCTCTGTTGGATCGGTTTACGTTCGGGGATCACTACTTTGGATTAACTTTATTATTTCGGGTTCGGAGCGTCAGGGAGACGCGTGAGTACTCAAGGAACGATACAAACAATAGAGCGAGCGAGCGTGCGTGCGTGCGTGCGTGCGTGAGAGGCACGGAACGGCGGGCGTTCGGACATTATACGGACTTATTTAACCAGTCATGAATTCTGTGTTGTAACTGATTGTCAATGTTAAGTTTATATTTCATATAGATAAACTATTATTCTACTATTTACTCTGTTTATTTATTCTGTTGGAGTCAGTGGTTTACATTGCATGCTACATGGTTGAAACTTATCAATTTTATCTTTAAAGGAGGATCATTACTACCCCGTGAATTTTAGTAACTGTGATAGAAATATCTGATCGTTACACTGTAACTATAGTCACACTGTAACTATAGTCACACTGTAACTATAGTCACACTGTAACTATAGTCACACTGTCACACATTGTAAGGATAGTTCAATCACACTGTAACTATAGTCACACTGTAACTATAGTCACACTGTAACTATAGTCACACTGTAACTATAGTCACACTGTAACTATAGTCATACTGTAACTATAGTCACACTGTAACTATAGTCACACTGTCACACATTGTAAGGATAGTTCAATCACACTGTAACTATAGTCACACTGTAACTATAGTCACACTGTAACTATAGTCACACTGTCACACATTGTAAGGATAGTTCAGTCACACTGTAACTATAGTCACACTGTAACTATAGTCACACTGTAACTATAGTCACACTGTAACTATAGTCACACTGTAACTATAGTCACACTGTAACTATAGTCACACTGTCACACATTGTAAGGAAGCATGAATATGAATGCACTTTTACTTTAAACCCTTTTGGCCTGACGTCGACATTTAAAAAATGTCTTAAAAATCCTGACAGTTTTCTGAAAAGCCTCATGTTTCTGTATCAGTGGTGCTCAATATTTCATGTCAAGGACCCCAAAAATGATATGTAATATGCCTCCACCCCCCCCCCCCCCCCCCCCCCCTCCCTGCAGGGACCGATCCCCGGAAGCAAAGATTTGAGTTAAAATGTTCACTCTGTAATAATATATATTCAAAGATGTGAGGCACATTTTCACGATTTTTCAAAAATAGCAGATCTACAAGCTCGTAGCGCGCCACTCGGTGGCGCGCTGTGAGCTTGTAGATCTGCTATTTTTCAATAGCTAAAGTATAACATAATGCTTAGTTAAAACCAAAAGGAGTTCCCGTTCAAAATGTGTTAAACTTGCAGTACGTGGAGTTGTTGTGGGAATTGGGACAAGGGAGAAAAAGAAGAACCACTTCACCCGTTTAGCATGTCTTCACATAATTGGTGGTCATCACTATAATGCACATTAAGATGGTACCGTGCATTTCTGCCTATAGCTGTGTCTCAGAGAGGTGTTTTTATATTTTGTATGGAGGGACAGACAGTAGGCTGACAGGAAATGGGGAGAGGGATGGGGGGAGGGGGGGGGTGAAAAGCAGTAAAGGCTGTCAGGATCGGGAGTCGAACCCACGGCACACTGCCAAGGTGCCTGGACCGCTGAGCCACGGCCCAGGCCAGCTGTGGACATTTCTACCTATAGCTCTGTGTCTCAGAGGAGGGCTGTGGACATTTCTACTATAGCTCTGTGTCTCAGAGGAGAACTGTGGACATTTCTACTAGGTCTGTGTCTCAGAGGAGGACTGTGGACATTTCTACCTATAGCTCTGTGTCTCAGAGGACTGTGGACATTTCTACTGGGTCTGTGTCTCAGAGGAGGACTGTGGACATTTCTGCCTAAAGCTCTGTGTCTCAGAGGAGAACTGTGGACATTTCTACTAGGTCTGTGTCTCAGAGGAGGACTGTGGACATTTCTACCTATAGCTCTGTGTCTCAGAGGAGGGCTGTGGACATTTCTACTAGGTCAGTGTCTCAGAGGAGGACTGTGGACATTTCTACTAGGTCTGTGTCTCAGAGGAGGGCTGTGGACATTTCTACCTATAGCTCTGTGTCTCAGAGGAGGGCTGTGGACATTTCTACTAGTCTGTGTCTCAGAGGAGGGCTGTGGACTTTTCTACTAGGTCTGTGTCTCAGAGGAGGACTGTGGACATTTCTACTATAGCTCTGTGTCTCAGAGGAGGGCTGTGGACATTTCTACCTATAGCTCTGTGTCTCAGAGGAGGGCTGTGGACATTTCTACTAGTCTGTGTCTCAGAGGAGGGCTGTGGACATTTCTAGTAGCTCTGTGTCTCAGAGGAGGGCTGTGGACATTTCTACTATAGCTCTGTGTCTCAGAGGAGGGCTGTGGACATTTCTACTATAGCTCTGTGTCTCAGAGGAGGACTGTGGACATTTCTACTAGCTCTGTGTCTCAGAGGAGGGCTGTGGACATTTCTACTAGTCTGTGTCTCAGAGGAGGACTGTGGACATTTCTACCTATAGCTCTGTGTCTCAGAGGAGGGCTGTGGACATTTCTACCTATAGCTCTGTGTCTCAGAGGAGGGCTGTGGACATTTCTACTAGTCTGTGTCTCAGAGGAGGGCTGTGGACATTTCTACTAGTCTGTGTCTCAGAGGAGGGCTGTGGACATTTCTACTAGTCTGTGTCTCAGAGGAGGACTGTGGACATTTCTACTATAGCTCTGTGTCTCAGAGGAGGGCTGTGGACATTTCTACTAGGTCTGTGTCTCAGAGGAGGACTGTGGACATTTCTACCTATAGCTCTGTGTCTCAGAGGAGGGCTGTGGACATTTCTACTAGTCTGTGTCTCAGAGGAGGGCTGTGGACATTTCTACTAGTCTGTGTCTCAGAGGAGGGCTGTGGACATTTCTACTAGTCTGTGTCTCAGAGGAGGGCTGTGGACATTTCTACTAGTCTGTGTCTCAGAGGAGGGCTGTGGACATTTCTACTAGTCTGTGTCTCAGAGGAGGACTGTGGACATTTCTACTATAGCTCTGTGTCTCAGAGGAGGGCTGTGGACATTTCTACTAGGTCTGTGTCTCAGAGGAAGACTGTGGACATTTCTACCTATAGCTCCGTTTCTCAGAGGACTGTGGACATTTCTACTGGGTCTGTGTCTCAGAGGAGGACTCTGGACATTTCTGCCTAAAGCTCTGTGTCTCAGAGGAGAACTGTGGACATTTCTACTAGGTCTGTGTCTCAGAGGAGGACTGTGGACATTTCTACCTATAGCTCTGTGTCTCAGAGGAGGGCTGTGGACATTTCTACTAGGTCTGTGTCTCAGAGGAGGACTGTGGACATTTCTACTAGGTCTGTGTCTCAGAGGAGGGCTGTGGACATTTCTACCTATAGCTCTGTGTCTCAGAGGAGGGCTGTGGACATTTCTACTAGTCTGTGTTTTCTGAAAAGCCTCATGTTTCTGTATCAGTGGTGCTCAATATTTCATGTCAAGGACCCCAAAAATGATATGTAATATGCCTCCACCCCCCCCCCCCCCCCCCCCCCCTCCCTGCAGGGACCGATCCCCGGAAGCAAAGATTTGAGTTAAAATGTTCACTCTGTAATAATATATATTCAAAGATGTGAGGCACATTTTCACGATTTTTCAAAAATAGCAGATCTACAAGCTCGTAGCGCGCCACTCGGTGGCGCGCTGTGAGCTTGTAGATCTGCTATTTTTCAATAGCTAAAGTATAACATAATGCTTAGTTAAAACCAAAAGGAGTTCCCGTTCAAAATGTGTTAAACTTGCAGTACGTGGAGTTGTTGTGGGAATTGGGACAAGGGAGAAAAAGAAGAACCACTTCACCCGTTTAGCATGTCTTCACATAATTGGTGGTCATCACTATAATGCACATTAAGATGGTACCGTGCATTTCTGCCTATAGCTGTGTCTCAGAGAGGTGTTTTTATATTTTGTATGGAGGGACAGACAGTAGGCTGACAGGAAATGGGGAGAGGGATGGGGGGAGGGGGGGGGTGAAAAGCAGTAAAGGCTGTCAGGATCGGGAGTCGAACCCACGGCACACTGCCAAGGTGCCTGGACCGCTGAGCCACGGCCCAGGCCAGCTGTGGACATTTCTACCTATAGCTCTGTGTCTCAGAGGAGGGCTGTGGACATTTCTACTATAGCTCTGTGTCTCAGAGGAGAACTGTGGACATTTCTACTAGGTCTGTGTCTCAGAGGAGGACTGTGGACATTTCTACCTATAGCTCTGTGTCTCAGAGGACTGTGGACATTTCTACTGGGTCTGTGTCTCAGAGGAGGACTGTGGACATTTCTGCCTAAAGCTCTGTGTCTCAGAGGAGAACTGTGGACATTTCTACTAGGTCTGTGTCTCAGAGGAGGACTGTGGACATTTCTACCTATAGCTCTGTGTCTCAGAGGAGGGCTGTGGACATTTCTACTAGGTCAGTGTCTCAGAGGAGGACTGTGGACATTTCTACTAGGTCTGTGTCTCAGAGGAGGGCTGTGGACATTTCTACCTATAGCTCTGTGTCTCAGAGGAGGGCTGTGGACATTTCTACTAGTCTGTGTCTCAGAGGAGGGCTGTGGACTTTTCTACTAGGTCTGTGTCTCAGAGGAGGACTGTGGACATTTCTACTATAGCTCTGTGTCTCAGAGGAGGGCTGTGGACATTTCTACCTATAGCTCTGTGTCTCAGAGGAGGGCTGTGGACATTTCTACTAGTCTGTGTCTCAGAGGAGGGCTGTGGACATTTCTAGTAGCTCTGTGTCTCAGAGGAGGGCTGTGGACATTTCTACTATAGCTCTGTGTCTCAGAGGAGGGCTGTGGACATTTCTACTATAGCTCTGTGTCTCAGAGGAGGACTGTGGACATTTCTACTAGCTCTGTGTCTCAGAGGAGGGCTGTGGACATTTCTACTAGTCTGTGTCTCAGAGGAGGACTGTGGACATTTCTACCTATAGCTCTGTGTCTCAGAGGAGGGCTGTGGACATTTCTACCTATAGCTCTGTGTCTCAGAGGAGGGCTGTGGACATTTCTACTAGTCTGTGTCTCAGAGGAGGGCTGTGGACATTTCTACTAGTCTGTGTCTCAGAGGAGGGCTGTGGACATTTCTACTAGTCTGTGTCTCAGAGGAGGACTGTGGACATTTCTACTATAGCTCTGTGTCTCAGAGGAGGGCTGTGGACATTTCTACTAGGTCTGTGTCTCAGAGGAGGACTGTGGACATTTCTACCTATAGCTCTGTGTCTCAGAGGAGGGCTGTGGACATTTCTACTAGTCTGTGTCTCAGAGGAGGGCTGTGGACATTTCTACTAGTCTGTGTCTCAGAGGAGGGCTGTGGACATTTCTACTAGTCTGTGTCTCAGAGGAGGGCTGTGGACATTTCTACTAGTCTGTGTCTCAGAGGAGGGCTGTGGACATTTCTACTAGTCTGTGTCTCAGAGGAGGACTGTGGACATTTCTACTATAGCTCTGTGTCTCAGAGGAGGGCTGTGGACATTTCTACTAGGTCTGTGTCTCAGAGGAAGACTGTGGACATTTCTACCTATAGCTCCGTTTCTCAGAGGACTGTGGACATTTCTACTGGGTCTGTGTCTCAGAGGAGGACTCTGGACATTTCTGCCTAAAGCTCTGTGTCTCAGAGGAGAACTGTGGACATTTCTACTAGGTCTGTGTCTCAGAGGAGGACTGTGGACATTTCTACCTATAGCTCTGTGTCTCAGAGGAGGGCTGTGGACATTTCTACTAGGTCTGTGTCTCAGAGGAGGACTGTGGACATTTCTACTAGGTCTGTGTCTCAGAGGAGGGCTGTGGACATTTCTACCTATAGCTCTGTGTCTCAGAGGAGGGCTGTGGACATTTCTACTAGTCTGTGTCTCAGAGGAGGGCTGTGGACTTTTCTACTAGGTCTGTGTCTCAGAGGAGGACTGTGGACATTTCTACTATAGCTCTGTGTCTCAGAGGAGGGCTGTGGACATTTCTACCTATAGCTCTGTGTCTCAGAGGAGGGCTGTGGACATTTCTACTAGCTCTGTGTCTCAGAGGAGGACTGTGGACATTTCTACTATAGCTCTGTGTCTCAGAGGAGGGCTGTGGACATTTCTAGTAGCTCTGTGTCTCAGAGGAGGGCTGTGGACATTTCTACTATAGCTCTGTGTCTCAGAGGAGGGCTGTGGACATTTCTACTATAGCTCTGTGTCTCAGAGGAGGACTGTGGACATTTCTACTAGCTCTGTGTCTCAGAGGAGGGCTGTGGACATTTCTACTAGTCTGTGTCTCAGAGGAGGACTGTGGACATTTCTACCTATAGCTCTGTGTCTCAGAGGAGGGCTGTGGACATTTCTACCTATAGCTCTGTGTCTCAGAGGAGGGCTGTGGACATTTCTACTAGTCTGTGTCTCAGAGGAGGGCTGTGGACATTTCTACTAGTCTGTGTCTCAGAGGAGGGCTGTGGACATTTCTACTAGTCTGTGTCTCAGAGGAGGACTGTGGACATTTCTACTATAGCTCTGTGTCTCAGAGGAGGGCTGTGGACATTTCTACTAGGTCTGTGTCTCAGAGGAGGACTGTGGACATTTCTGCCTATAGCTCTGTGTCTCAGAGGACTGTGGACATTTCTGCCTATAGCTCTGTGTCTCAGAGGAGGGCTGTGGACATTTCTGCCTATAGCTCTGTGTCTCAGAGGACTGTGGACATTTATGCCTATAGCTCTGTGTCTCAGAGGAGGGCTGTGGACATTTCTACTAGCTCTGTGTCTCAGAGGAGGACTGTGGACATTTCTACTAGCTCTGTGTCTCAGAGGAGGACTGTGGACATTTCTACTAGGTCTGTGTCTCAGAGGAGGGCTGTGGACATTTCTACTAGCTCTGTGTCTCAGAGGAGGGCTGTGGACATTTCTACTAGCTCTGTGTCTCAGAGGAGGACTGTGGACATTTCTGCCTATAGCTCTGTGTCTCAGAGGAGGGCTGTGGACATTTCTACTAGCTCTGTGTCTCAGAGGAGGGCTGTGGACATTTCTGCCTATAGCTCTGTGTCTCAGAGGAGGGCTGTGGACATTTCTGCCTATAGCTCTGTGTCTCAGAGGAGGGCTGTGGACCTTTCTGCCTATGTGTCTCAGAGGAGGGCTGTGGACATTTCTGCCTATAGCTCTGTGTCTCAGAGGAGGGCTGTGGACCTTTCTGCCTATGTGTCTCAGAGGAGGGCTGTGGACATTTCTGCCTATGTG
Source organism: Electrona antarctica (assembly GCF_951216825.1). Lineage (NCBI taxonomy): Eukaryota > Metazoa > Chordata > Actinopteri > Myctophiformes > Myctophidae > Electrona > Electrona antarctica. Next base: position 65,066 of record NW_027638663.1, read on the forward strand.
TCTCAGAGGAGGGCTGTGGACATTTCTGCCTATGTGTCTCAGAGGAGGGCTGTGGACATTTCTACTAGCTCTGTGTCTCAGAGGAGGGCTGTGGACATTGCTACTAGGTCTGTGTCTCAGAGGAGGGCTGTGGACATTTCTACTAGTCTGTGTCTCAGAGGAGGGCTGTGGACATTTCTGCCTATGTGTCTCAGAGGAGGACTGTGGACATTTCTACTAGGTCTGTGTCTCAGAGGAGGGCTGTGGACATTTCTACTAGGTCTGTGTCTCAGAGGACTGTGGACATTTCTGTCCATAGGTCTGTGTCTCAGAGGAGGGCTGTGGACATTTCTACTAGTCTGTGTCTCAGAGGAGGGCTGTGGACATTTCTACTAGTCTGTGTCTCAGAGGAGGGCTGTGGACATTTCTACTAGGTCTGTGTCTCAGAGGACTGTGGACATTTCTACTAGTCTTTGTCTCAGAGGAGGGCTGTGGACATTTCTACTAGTCTGTGTCTCAGAGGAGGGCTGTGGACATTTCTAATAGTCTGTGTCTCAGAGGAGAGCTGTGGACATTTCTACTAGTCTGTGTCTCAGAGGGCTGTGGACATTTCTACTAGGTCTGTGTCTCAGAGGAGGGCTGTGGACATTTTTACCTATAGCTCTGTGTCTCAGAGGAGGGCTGTGGACATTTCTACTAGGTCTGTGTCTCAGAGGAGGGCTGTGGACATTTCTACTAGCTCTGTGTCTCAGAGGAGGACTGTGGACATTTCTACTAGTCTGTGTCTCAGAGGAGGGCTGTGGACATTTCTACCTATAGCTCTGTGTCTCAGAGGAGGGCTGTGGACATTTCTACCTATAGCTCTGTGTCTCAGAGGACGGCTGTGGACATTTCTACTATAGCTCTGTGTCTCAGAGGAGGGCTGTGGACATTTCTACTATAGCTCTGTGTCTCAGAGGAGGGCTGTGGACATTTCTACTAGTCTGTGTCTCAGAGGAGGGCTGTGGACATTTCTACTAGTCTGTGTCTCAGAGGAGGACTGTGGACATTTCTACATATAGCTCTGTGTCTCAGAGGAGGGCTGTGGACATTTCTACTAGGTCTGTGTCTCAGAGGAGGGCTGTGGACATTTCTACTAGGTCTGTGTCTCAGAGGAGGACTGTGGACATTTCCACCTATAGCTCTGTGTCTCAGAGGAGGGCTGTGGACATTTCTACTAGTCTGTGTCTCAGAGAAGGGCTGTGGACATTTCTACCTATAGCTCTGTGTCTCAGAGGAGGGCTGTGGACATTTCTACTAGTCTGTGTCTCAGAGGAGGGCTGTGGACATTTCTACTAGGTCTGTGTCTCAGAGGAGGACTGTGGACATTTCTACTATAGCTCTGTGTCTCAGAGGAGGACTGTGGACATTTCTACTATAGCTCTGTGTCTCAGAGGAGGGCTGTGGACATTTCTACCTATAGCTCTGTGTCTCAGAGGAGGGCTGTGGACATTTCTACTAGTCTGTGTCTCAGAGGAGGGCTGTGGACATTTCTACTAGGTCTGTGTCTCAGAGGAGGACTGTGGACATTTCTACTATAGCTCTGTGTCTCAGAGGAGGGCTGTGGACATTTCTACTATAGCTCTGTGTCTCAGAGGAGGACTGTGGACATTTCTACTATAGCTCTGTGTCTCAGAGGAGGACTGTGGACATTTCTACTAGTCTGTGTCTCAGAGGAGGGCTGTGGACATTTCTACTAGTCTGTGTCTCAGAGTAGGACTGTGGACATTTCTACTAGTCTGTGTCTCAGAGGAGGGCTGTGGACATTTCTACTATAGCTCTGTGTCTCAGAGGAGGGCTGTGGACATTTCTACTAGTCTGTGTCTCAGAGGAGGGCTGTGGACATTTCTACTAGTCTGTGTCTCAGAGGAGGACTGTGGACATTTCTGCTATAGCTCTGTGTCTCAGAGGAGGACTGTGGACATTTCTACCTATAGCTCTGTGTCTCAGAGGAGGACTGTGGACATTTCTACCTATAGCTCTGTGTCTCAGAGGAGGGCTGTGGACATTTCTACCTATAGCTCTGTGTCTCAGAGGAGGGCTGTGGACATTTCTACTAGTCTGTGTCTCAGAGGAGGGCTGTGGACATTTCTACTAGGTCTGTGTCTCAGAGGAGGACTGTGGACATTTCTACTATAGCTCTGTGTCTCAGAGGAGGGCTGTGGACATTTCTACTATAGCTCTGTGTCTCAGAGGAGGACTGTGGACATTTCTACTATAGCTCTGTGTCTCAGAGGAGGACTGTGGACATTTCTACTAGTCTGTGTCTCAGAGGAGGGCTGTGGACATTTCTACTAGTCTGTGTCTCAGAGGAGGACTGTGGACATTTCTACTAGTCTGTGTCTCAGAGGAGGGCTGTGGACATTTCTACTATAGCTCTGTGTCTCAGAGGAGGGCTGTGGACATTTCTACTAGTCTGTGTCTCAGAGGAGGGCTGTGGACATTTCTACTAGTCTGTGTCTCAGAGGAGGACTGTGGACATTTCTACTATAGCTCTGTGTCTCAGAGGAGGACTGTGGACATTTCTACTTATAGCTCTGTGTCTCAGAGGAGGACTGTGGACATTTCTACCTATAGCTCTGTGTCTCAGAGGAGGGCTGTGGACATTTCTGCCTATAGCTCTGTGTCTCAGAGGAGGGCTGTGGACATTTCTGCCTATAGCTCTGTGTCTCAGAGGACGGCTGTGGACATTTCTACTAGTCTGTGTCTCAGAGGACGGCTGTGGACATTTCTACTAGTCTGTGTCTCAGAGGAGGACTGTGGACATTTCTACTAGTCTGTGTCTCAGAGGAGGACTGTGGACATTTCTACCTATAGCTCTGTGTCTCAGAGGAGGGCTGTGGACATTTCTACTAGTCTGTGTCTCAGAGGAGGGCTGTGGACATTTCTACTAGTCTGTGTCTCAGAGGAGGACTGTGGACATTTCTACTATAGCTCTGTGTCTCAGAGGAGGACTGTGGACATTTCTACCTATAGCTCTGTGTCTCAGAGGAGGGCTGTGGACATTTATGCCTATAGCTCTGTGTCTCAGAGGAGGGCTGTGGACATTTCTGCCTATAGCTCTGTGTCTCAAAGGAGGGCTGTGGACATTTCTGTCCATAGGTCTGTGTCTCTGAGGACGGCTGTGGACATTTCTACTAGTCTGTGTCTCAGAGGACGGCTGTGGACATTTCTACTAGTCTGTGTCTCAGAGGAGGACTGTGGACATTTCTACTAGTCTGTGTCTCAGAGGAGGACTGTGGACATTTCTACTAGTCTGTGTCTCAGAGGAGGACTGTGGACATTTCTACTATAGCTCTGTGTCTCAGAGGAGGACTGTGGACATTTCTACCTATAGCTCTGTGTCTCAGAGGAGGGCTGTGGACATTTCTACTAGCTCTGTGTCTCAGAGGAGGACTGTGGACATTTCTGCCTATAGGTCTGTGTCTCAGAGGAGGGCTGTGGACATTTCTACTAGCTCTGTGTCTCAGAGGAGGACTGTGGACATTTCTACCTATAGCTCTGTGTCTCAGAGGAGGGCTGTGGACATTTCTACTAGCTCTGTGTCTCAGAGGAGGGCTGTGGACATTTCTGCCTATAGCTCTGTGTCTCAGAGGAGGGCTGTGGACATTTCTGCCTATAGCTCTGTGTCTCAGAGGAGGGCTGTGGGCATTTCTGCCTATAGCTCTGTGTCTCAAAGGAGGGCTGTGGACATATCTGTCCATATGTCTGTGTCTCAGAGGAGGGCTGTGGACATTTCTGTCCATAGCTCTGTGTCTCAGAGGAGGGCTGTGGACATTTCTGTCCATAGCTCTGTGTCTCAGAGGAGGGCTGTGGACATTTCTACCATCTCTGTGTCTCAGAGGAGGGCTGTGGACATTTCTACTAGCTCTGTGTCTCAGAGGAGGACTGTGGACATTTCTACTAGCTCTGTGTCTCAGAGGAGGGCTGTGGACATTTCTACTAGTCTGTGTCTCAGAGGAGGACTGTGGACATTTCTACTAGCTCTGTGTCTCAGAGGAGGACTGTGGACATTTCTACTAGCTCTGTGTCTCAGAGGAGGGCTGTGGACATTTCTACTAGCTCTGTGTCTCAGAGGAGGGCTGTGGACATTTCTACCTATAGCTCTGTGTCTCAGAGGAGGGCTGTGGACATTTCTACCTATAGCTCTGTGTCTCAGAGGAGGCCTGTGGACATTTCTGCCTATAGCTCTGTGTCTCAGAGGAGGACTGTGGACATTTCTGCCTATAGCTCTGTGTCTCAAAGGAGGGCTGTGGACATTTCTACCTATAGCTCTGTGTCTCAGAGGAGGACTGTGGACATTTCTGCCTATAGCTCTGTGTCTCAAAGGAGGGCTGTGGACATTTCTACCTATAGCTCTGTGTCTCAGAGGAGGACTGTGGACATTTCTACCTATAGCTCTGTGTCTCAGAGGAGGGCTGTGGACATTTATGCCTATAGCTCTGTGTCTCAGAGGAGGGCTGTGGACATTTATGCCTATAGCTCTGTGTCTCAAAGGAGGGCTGTGGACATTTCTGTCCATAGGTCTGTGTCTCTGAGGACGGCTGTGGACATTTCTACTAGTCTGTGTCTCAGAGGACGGCTGTGGACATTTCTACTAGTCTGTGTCTCAGAGGAGGACTGTGGACATTTCTACTAGTCTGTGTCTCAGAGGAGGACTGTGGACATTTCTACTAGTCTGTGTCTCAGAGGAGGACTGTGGACATTTCTACTATAGCTCTGTGTCTCAGAGGAGGACTGTGGACATTTCTACCTATAGCTCTGTGTCTCAGAGGAGGGCTGTGGACATTTCTACTAGCTCTGTGTCTCAGAGGAGGACTGTGGACATTTCTGCCTATAGGTCTGTGTCTCAGAGGAGGGCTGTGGACATTTCTACTAGCTCTGTGTCTCAGAGGAGGACTGTGGACATTTCTACCTATAGCTCTGTGTCTCAGAGGAGGGCTGTGGACATTTCTACTAGCTCTGTGTCTCAGAGGAGGGCTGTGGACATTTCTGCCTATAGCTCTGTGTCTCAGAGGAGGGCTGTGGACATTTCTGCCTATAGCTCTGTGTCTCAGAGGAGGGCTGTGGGCATTTCTGCCTATAGCTCTGTGTCTCAAAGGAGGGCTGTGGACATATCTGTCCATATGTCTGTGTCTCAGAGGAGGGCTGTGGACATTTCTGTCCATAGCTCTGTGTCTCAGAGGAGGGCTGTGGACATTTCTGTCCATAGCTCTGTGTCTCAGAGGAGGGCTGTGGACATTTCTACCATCTCTGTGTCTCAGAGGAGGGCTGTGGACATTTCTACTAGCTCTGTGTCTCAGAGGAGGACTGTGGACATTTCTACTAGCTCTGTGTCTCAGAGGAGGGCTGTGGACATTTCTACTAGTCTGTGTCTCAGAGGAGGACTGTGGACATTTCTACTAGCTCTGTGTCTCAGAGGAGGACTGTGGACATTTCTACTAGCTCTGTGTCTCAGAGGAGGGCTGTGGACATTTCTACTAGCTCTGTGTCTCAGAGGAGGGCTGTGGACATTTCTACCTATAGCTCTGTGTCTCAGAGGAGGGCTGTGGACATTTCTACCTATAGCTCTGTGTCTCAGAGGAGGGCTGTGGACATTTCTGCCTATAGCTCTGTGTCTCAGAGGAGGACTGTGGACATTTCTGCCTATAGCTCTGTGTCTCAAAGGAGGGCTGTGGACATTTCTACCTATAGCTCTGTGTCTCAGAGGAGGACTGTGGACATTTCTGCCTATAGCTCTGTGTCTCAAAGGAGGGCTGTGGACATTTCTACCTATAGCTCTGTGTCTCAGAGGAGGACTGTGGACATTTCTGCCTATAGCTCTGTGTCTCAAAGGAGGGCTGTGGACATTTCTACCTATAGCTCTGTGTCTCAGAGGAGGGCTGTGGACATTTCTACCTATAGCTCTGTGTCTCAGAGGAGGGCTGTGGACATTTCTGTCCATAGCTCTGTGTCTCAGAGGAGGGCTGTGGACATTTCTGTCCATAGCTCTGTGTCTCAGAGGAGGGCTGTGGACATTTCTGCCTATAGCTCTGTGTCTCAGAGGAGGACTGTGGACATTTCAGAAACCTGCGTACCAAAGACATGTAGGCAGGTTTCAAACAAGATTTCTTCTCTTACTCTTTTCTTTTTATTGATGCAAGAACAATAACTTCCATTTAAGCACGCAGGCTAACTGTCCAGGAAGAGGAAATCTGTGAATGTAATGAGAACAATCTCTCCCTGCACCCACTGCGGTGGTTGTACTGTAGATAGGAGGACGATTTAAGAAAGAGGACTTTAAGAAATTGAACAAATGTATAATGATAATGATATCGAAACCACAGGACATGATGTTAAGTCCAAAGTGCCTATAGGGACTCTGCAAGGCAGGGGCGTCCTACTCCCATTAATATTAATTTGTCAATTATTTGATAAAATATGACTATATACCGTATATCATACATCAGGGGTTCTCAACGTTTTTGGCCGGGGACCCCCGGAAATGCTTTGGCAATGTCTCGGGACCCCCGCCCCGCCCCCTCCCGACCCCCAATATAAATTGACTGCTACAATAACCTTAAACCATTTTGGGCGGGAACCCCTTTTGGTGTTTTAAGCATTGTTATCATTTAGCTATTGAAAAATAGCAGATCTACACGCTCGTAGCGCGCCACCGAGTGGCGCGCTACGAGCTTGTAGGTCTGCTATTTTTGAAAAACCGTGAAAATAAAAATTAAAAAAACTTTTTTTATTTTTATTTTTTGAAAATAATTTGGGGACCCCCTAAAATAATTTGGCGACCCCCCGAGGGGTCGCGACCCACGGGTTGAGAACCCCTGTCATACATGACCATTACTAACAGGGTTCTTCTCACGGTTTCTGGTGTGGTTGGACGTAGCCGAGGGCCTAGGGCCTAAGGGCCGAGGGCCTAAGGGCCGAGGGCCTAAGGGCCGAGGGCCTAAGGGCCTAGGGCTGAGGGCCTAAGGGCTGAGGGCAGGGGTGGAGAATGGAGAATGGTGCATTTATATTATATAGCACCTTTATCCAAGGCGCTTTACATAGATTGTGCATTACATTCACCCATTCACACACACATTCATACACCGATGGCGGCGGAAACCATGCAAGGCACCAACCAGCACATCGGGAGCAATTAGGGGTTCAGAGTCTTGCTCAAGGACACTTCAACACTAACTCTGGGGGAGCCCACAGGGTTTGAACTGGCGACCTTGTGGTTACCATCCAACCACTCTACCCCTGAGCCACCGCCGCCCTGGGGTGGGCAACTTTGCCGATGGAGAGGCCCACTATAGTTCTATAGTATAGTATATACTATATATATATATATAGCATCCGAGAACCATTTACTTCTATTATAAAATATAAGTCAAATCATTTTATTTTTTTTAAACGTTGAAACATTATGTGAAGAATGTGTGTGTGCACTAGTATAGGCCCCATACAGGCATATTGTAAAATCAATGTTGATTTAACTCTGAGAGTGTACAAATCCATTCCATTTGTACACTCTCTGAGTTACAGTCCCATAAAGGTGCATTTGGTTATAATTTAGCTGGGGATCCCTGGAACTTCCTCAAGGACCCCTAGGGGTCCCCGGACCCCACTTTGGGAACCACTGAATGCACTTAGTTCTCTCCCCCCTCCCTCACCGTGTCTTAGTTCTCTCTCCCCTCCCTCACCGTGTCTTAGTTCTCTCCCCCCTCCCTCACCGTGTCTTAGTTCTCTCCCCCCTCCCTCACCGTGTCTTAGTTCTCTCCCCCCTCCCTCACCGTGTCTTAGTTCTCTCCCCCCTCCCTCACCGTGTCTTAGTTCTCTCCCCCCTCCCTCACCGTGTCTTAGTTCTCTCCCCCCTCCCTCACCGTGTCTTAGTTCTCTCTCCCCTCCCTCACCGTGTCTTAGTCCTCTCCCCCCTCCCTCACCGTGTCTTAGTCCTCTCCCCTCCCTCACCGTGTCTTAGTCCTCTCCCCCCTCCCTCACCGTGTCTTAGTTCTCTCTCCCCTCCCTCACCGTGTCTTAGTCCTCTCCCCTCCCTCACCGTGTCTTAGTTCTCTCTCCCCTCCCTCACCGTGTCTTAGTCCTCTCCCCCCTCCCTCACCGTGTCTTAGTTCTCTCCCCCCTCCCTCACCGTGTCTTAGTTCTCTCCCCCCTCCCTCACCGTGTCTTAGTCTCTCCCCCCTCCCTCACCATGTCTGATATGGCCGTCAGTCCCAGTCAGAGTTCCTTCTAGAAGGTGAGGGAAAGTCGACGTGTTCTTTGTGTTATGGAAGAGATAACAGTGTTAGCACAGTTAGTTCACCTGCTGTTGCTGCACTGCAGTAATGCAGCATGAACACACACACACACACACACACACACACACACACACACACACACACACACACACACACACACACACACACACACACACACACACACACACACAGCAGTAATGTAGCATGGACAACACGCTAACACACACACACACACACACACACACACACACACACACACACACACACACACACACACACACACACACACACACACACACACACACACACAGCAGTAATGTAGCATGGACAACACGCTAACACACACACACACACACACACACACACACACACACACACACACACACACACTACACACACACACACACACACACACACACAGCAGTAATGCAGCATGGACGCCTCCCGGTGCAGCGAACAGCACAACGCGCTCCATAAACTACAGTCTGTGTAGCAGAGTGGCCTCGATCTGCCTGAAGAAAGATCAAACTTCATTTATATATAGGGCACACACACACACACACACACACGCGCACACACACACACACACACACACACACACACACACACACACACACACACACACACACACACACACACACTGATGAGTGATGTCAAATATCTATATCTGAGGAGGCCGCCCTTACTCAAACCATAATGGTAAACTGCATGCTATTTTTAGTTAGTGTGTGTGTGTGTGTGTGTGTGTGTGTGTGTGTGTGTGTGTGTGTGTGTGTGTGTGTGTGTGTGTGTGTGTGTGTGTGTGTGTGTGTGTGTGTGTGTGTGTGTGTGTGTGTGTGTGTGTGTGTGTGTGTGTGTGTGTGTGTGTGTGTGTGTGTGTGTGTGTGTGTGTGTATTCCATGCCTTTTAGTATACTCAACAACATTTTTTTTCTTCTTTTTTTTTTTTACACATTTCTATTACTTTTTTGCAGCTATGACAACTTTTTTTCTTCTATGATGATGATGATGATGAAGATAATGATGATGACAAATAAACTGTTACAATCGTCCATTTGACCTCTTGTGTGTTGTATTTGGGGTTTAGTGTATTTGGGGTTTAGTGTATTTGGGGTTTAGTGTATTTGGGGTTTAGTGCTCAAAAGTTTAAAGGGGTGAGTTATCCAGTATTCATTTGAACTATTAGGGCACTATGAGGACAACTCTAAATAAATCACGACAGTTTTCTGAAAACCATATGTTTCTATGTGGTTCTCAAACTATTTCATGTCAAGGACCCCCAGAATTGTCTGTATTTGGCCGCCGACCTCCATCTGAAAATATGTTGTTCCGGGGACCTCCGAGAAGCAAAGATTTGAGTTTTTGAGTTTTTTCACGATTTTTCAAAAATGGCAGATTGTAGATCTGCTGTTTTTCAATAGCTAAAGTATACTTAAAACACCAAAAGGGGTTCCCGTGCAGAATGGGTTAACTAAATAAATAAAGGTATACAAGAATTAATCTGTGCAATCTGATGTGGATATTTTAAATAAGAATCCTCAGTCTCAAGCAACCCCTTCAGTCCATGATGTATTATGATAATTTTCTTAAAGGACCACTTCACCACTTTCCAACCTATCTTCATATAATAGGTCCTCACTAATAATCATGATAAAATGGCACAATTCTTTTCTACTCAGTCTCTGTCTCATACGAGGGCTGTGGGCAGTTCAAAAACCAGTCTGTGTCTCATAGGAGGGCTGTGGGCATTTCAGAAACCAGTCTGTGTCTCATACGAGGGCTGTGGGCAGTTCAGAAACCAGTCTGTGTCTCATAGGAGGGCTGTGGGCAGTTCAGAAACCAGTCTGTGTCTCATAGGAGGGTTGTGGGCAGTTTAGAAACCGTCCTCCAGTGACATCATCGTTAGGCAGATTTTTATATGAAGATAGGTTGAAAAGTGGTGAAGTGGTCCTTTAATTGCATTTTATGCATTTGTTAATTGTTATTATGTTGTCTGTTAGCAGAGTGCCAATGGCACTATACATGTATGTCCAAATGTAATAGATAATACAGTTTTATTATCTTCAAATCATCTTTAACATTGCTATTGATTAAAATGTATAAAATACAATATTTCATGAGAAGATATCAATAATCCATAGCAGGCTCAAAGCTAACATGATATCATTGTGTAAGTAATGGCCATGCTATAAGCCAGCTATAGTTCAGTACATTTCTGTATTTTCTATTTTGCCAAAGAGGAAACCTGACTCAAGAAATCTCATGAAATGTAAGCGACCTAGTTGTTGTTTTTTTTAATCACGTCTCCCCCTTTAGTCTTTTCCTCCTTCCGTATATACTTTGTTTTGTGTTTATTCTTTCGTTGTCTTGTTATTTTCTCTTTTTGTGTGTGTTCTTTGAGCTCATTTGTGATTGCATCATGTATATGTATATGTATGTATATATATATGCCTGCCTGTTACCTGCGTGGGGTTCTATAGGTGAGAGTGATTGAATCATAGAGATAAGCTCTTCAAGCAGAGATAGGCTGCCCGGGTTATTGTGAACCGATAAAATTAGGTCATGGTTACCACCTATAGCAATAGCCTAAGCCTATACATGATCTATAAAACACTAACACAATTGGGAGCTTTTCTGTAATTATTAGAAAAAAGCATAATTATTGTCCATTTTATAATCCAATTATAGCCCGATATAGGCTATAGGCAAAATACTATATTTTATTTTATTTTATTTTATTTTATTTTTTCATGAAATGCATGCCTGCCAATTCGTCAGACATAGCTTAAACAAACGGGCTGCTTTGATTATAAACAGCCAATGTTATATATCTGATCAGAATTAGCGTATGATGATGTTGCTGAATTACCAGATAATTATGCGGGGCTTTGATCAGCCAAAGCCGCCATGGGGAGCATATTTAGTTAATGTTATCATGATTCATGTCGTTCTGTCGCGGCAGTCTGTCAATGTCACATGAGTAAATATCTACTGTTTTACACTTACAGTATTTACGCAATAATCCTATAATCTACCTCTTCATTTTCATGAGCTGTTTTTAGTGGCGGTGGGAGGGTGTTGGTTATAATAATAAACATAATCGTCTATCCTATATTATTGTGTGTAAAGATATTACTCGTATTTCTTATCGGGCAGTAGCAGTGGTTTTATAGAGAGCACATTCAGATATAGCCAGTTAGCCACACGCTATGACCATAAAACCAGAGACGAGGCCTTTCTCTTTCTGGCAGATATATCGTTTAATTTTTTACTACAATCCGTGTTTTTATAGGAGTAATTCCTCTCAAGCTATATAAGCTATTATCAAGAGGCTATATAATTCGAAGGCGGTATTCCTATATAGCTCATGGCTATACCTTTAATTAAAGCTACATTTTAGTCTGTTTATGGTAGACATCCCCGTATGTATAATACATATAATGTAATTAATGTAAAAAATAAAGACAACACAAACAAAGATTGGTCTTATCATTAACTTGTTTTATTAATTGTATAGGCTATAAAACAAACAATCCTCTATACTCATGCGCCCTCCAGTGAAATATAAACTCTTGCCTTAATAGTTAAAAATTAAAGCACAACCAACAAACAAATAAACAAACAGCAAAATTCAGCAAAAGGTGTCCGTGGAGTGGACTAGACATGGCGGCTACAGGTATGACTATAATAGCATTAAGTTAGTTAGGTGGTGCTCCCTGGCCTCCACCCCCCCCCCCCCCCCCCCCCCTCCTCCTCCTCCTCCACCCAACAGACCTACCTTGGAGCAGCCAGAATACGTCACGTGTTTTCGCCCCGTACAAAAGTTCCATTCGGAGGAGGAGGAGGGGAGGAGGGGATAGGAGCACCGTCAGTTATATCAGCTAATTATCAGCGACACTAGCTATCTTCAGATAGTAAGGAGAGGAAGAGAGAGAGAGAGAGAGCCGAATCACAAGGACTACAAACGCATGCAGAACATTATTTGTTTTTTCTGTGGTCATCTTCATCTTTTGAAAACTATTTTCGGATATCTTTAAAGTTTCTTCTGACTGAGGACCGGAGCTCCGCGGCTGTATCTTTCTGCTGCTGGCCGGGTCTCTAAAAGGCTTACACTATCCAGGCTGGAGTGAACACACTTTTCCCTGCACTGTTATTCCACTCAGTTCTGTAAAGGCTATAAGGAGTTCTTTTATCACCCCGACCGTCCTTATCTGGTGAGATAATAATACAACGAGAGCCCTTGGAATGGAACGGGAACTGTATATCCCTGCCCTGCCTAATGCCTGCATGCTGCGCCGCCGCGGCGGGTTATTATCAACGTTTTATGTGATTTGCGTCGCTCGCCCTATTGATAGAAATATAAGCATGTGAGATATGGATAATGGAAGGGAGGGCTTGGCTATATCTATTGTGTTGTTTGATGTGGTTCCTGCTGTAGGCTATATAGTTATGATTTAATGATATGCGGAGGACATATTAAGTGGCGGATATCACCATGGGGTCGCCGATAGTTCGCTCTATATCTATACGGACAGATATCAGGCAATCATTAGTGTCATTTTAATCCATTTAATGTCAATCACGGTGATACAGATGATGATGAAACATATCTTGTGATATTGATGATCGGTCTTGAAACTATGTTTTATTTGTGTTCTCTCTTTTCCCGTGCAGGGCCCTCTCTCTCTCTCTCTCTCTCTCTCTCTCTCTCTCTCTCTCTCTCTCTCTCTTCTCTCATCCATGAAATAATATGGGCTATCTGCAGCATGCATGCGCTGCATATTATTTATAACTATAGGCCTATATATGTGCCTTATCAACACATTTAATTATATGTATTTATTTAATTTTTAGTAGATACAAAAAATACTTTGTGACAAAACATGCCATGAGCAAGTGAACGAATAGCCTGTTATATTTTCACTGTGTTTCTGGAGCTCCATATTTTAATAATGATGGTTCTAATGTGTTTATCTGATCTTATTCTTTTATTTCCACAGGTCAGGAATCTCGATTTGCTTTTCTTTTCCTCTTTTCCCCCATTTTTCTTTGACGTGACCAACGAAAAAACCTTTCTTCTCTGGAACATTGAAGGGTGGATATATTGGAGTGACATTCTCCGAAAAATTACCCAGCACTTTTCTTTTTGCGGTTTCCAAAAAAAGTCCCGCATACAAGTTCATATCATCCAACATGTATCTCTCCGCCAACCAGTCCCCGTACCACGCGCACGACACCGGGAACTACATGCACCCCGGCTCGGCCAGCTCCCCGGTCTACGTGCCCACGACCCGCGTGCCCCCCATGCTCTCCACGCTGCCCTACCTGCAGACGTGCGACGTGGTGTCGCCCCACCATGCCCACCAGACCCACTCCCACCACGGCCACCACCACCACCACGGGCTCGGCGGCTGGCCCCACCACCAGGCCGCCACGGACACAACGGTCTCGTTCGCCCCCAGCAGCCCTCACCCTCCGCCGGGCTTCTCCTACTCGCACAGCCCGCCCGTCAGCAGCAACACCGGCCGGGACTCCTACTCCTCCGTCTCCTCCTCCCAGAACCCGGGGCTGGTGCTCGGCGGTAACGGAGGCGGCAGCAGGGCCGCCGCGGAGCCCTACGGCAGCGCGCTGCACGCCGTGCGCTCCGTGGCCGTCGGAGGAGTCGCCTCCGCCGGGTCCTACCCGAGCCCGTATTACATGAGCCCCGTGGAGATGGCGGCGGCCTCCTGGGCGCCGGGACACTTCGAGGGCGGCATGATCAGCCTGCAAGGGCGGCAGTCAGCCGGGGGCCTGTCCGGGAGATTCTCCACTCTGGGTATGTTTGGCCTTCATGGCTTGGCTTTTTATTTTAATTTTTAGAACACCGAAACACACACCAGACAAACCATTGATTGATTTATTGATTGATTGAAGTATGTATTAACAGTTTGCAGAATTACAGTACATTTCAAGCACAACTCAATACAAAAACTGTTAACTGTGAGTGGACGACACCATAAAGCATTACACTTGTTTACACGAGGGTCCACCTTGTTTTTTTGATTGATTGATTGAAGAATTTATTAACAGTTTGCAGAATTACAGTACATTTCAAGCACAAACTCAATACAAAGGCTGTTAACTGTGAGTGGACGACCCAATTAAGCATTACACTTGTTTCCAATAGGGTCCACCATGTTCAAATCATCAAAACATTTAGAGACGTACAAATAGACACTTCTATAGACAGAACAGGAATTCATCATAAATGTTCAATTCATCAAAACATTTAGAGACGTACAAATATACACTTCTATAAAGCCAAAGAACAGAGGCATGCGTTTTCAGAATGTCAGTAACTTGGTTGCAATATGTTATGGTCAAGGCCGTGAATATAGCATTGAGCTTTGTATTACTTGAAAAATGTATAATTTTGCATTTAATTGAAAAAATAATAGTAGCTAATTTTAGCCATAATAGCCTGATCGTCTTCTGGATGGTGATTTATGGCTTTGGGAATAATATGATAATATTAGTTAATGGTATATATATCAATTATTTTAATATGCTTTTTATTTAGGCCTAGCCTATATACTGAATTCGTTTAGGCCTATTATGGGAACTATAGCCTATACTTTGATTGATTGATTGAAGTATGTATTAACAGTTTGCAGAATTACGGTACATTTCAAGCACAAACTCAATACAAAGACTGTTAACTATGAGTGGACGACACCATAAAGCATTACACTTGTTTACAAGAGGGTCCACCTTGTTCAATTCATCAAAACATTTAGAGACGTATTGCTGTTGCTGCCTCCTAAGTCATTTATTGGTCCTTGAGAGGACTAACACAATGCTCTGTGTTGTTCCAAAGGTTCAATCATGATTTAATCACACGTAAAACAATCTGACAACATGGGATTTAGACAATACACATTCTTTTAGAAGGAGAAGAGATGAGGCTCGCTAAACCCAATCAATTAGAAAGCTAATTTAATCACAGCTAAAGGGTAACAGTCCATGTTCTGGTGGCGACGGAGAGTTCAATACACATGAAAGAACAACACTGTCAGGCCCTTTGACTCACTTTGAATGATGTGCACCTTGATCAGACTGCAGAGAATAGAGATCACATGCTTTGAAATGGAGTATGTTTGCTCCCGTTGTATAAGGACGTTGAAATGAATGTTTCTTAAATGTGAAGTTGACTTCTGAACGTGCTAGAAAAACAAACCTATATTATTTTAATAGGACATAATTGCCGCGGATATATATATATATATATATATATATATATATATATATATATATATATATATATATATATATATATATATATATATATATATATATAGGACTATAATTGATCAAGCTTTTCACGCAGACGGTTCGGCCGACTGACGCATGCTCGAGGTTGTTGATTTGACCCCAGTTAATGGGCTATATTTCACACCTCGTGGTGACAAATGAGGCTGATTGAATTGTTTCTGTATTTTATCCACCCTAGCTGTCTGTTTGTCTGCCTGATATATATGGGTCACATTTAGGCCTAATTGTTGCTTAGATTTATTGACACTTTGGGGGGGAAAAAGAAAAACGGGGGTGAAATTCGTATTAGGCTACGTTGCTTATCGCGAATCCATTATGATTTGTGTAACATTTCTAGTATAAATCAGAAAGGTATTGTTGTAATATAGAGGCCTATCAATATGCCCACACGCTGTCTCTGTGCCTTAATGGAAGGATTAGGAATTTGGGGCAATTAATGTTCGGAGTCCGTCGCGTGTCAGATGTTGTGATGGATGCGGGGACCCCTGGATCACTGAGGCTGATAAGATAAGAGCCCCATTGACATTCCACCCGGGCTGCGACCCTCTCTCTCTCCCCTCCGCCATGCACGATGCATCCAGCCGACCCCTCATATCATACACCCGACCCCTCAGATCCTCCACCCGACCCCCGCCTCACTCACTCAGTCGGATTCCTCCGTGCACCATGCCGGGACTGGGAGGCAGCCTATCCGTATATTGATTCATCCGATACGGGCCCATGGTTTTGATCTCTGCTCATCAGAGGATGTGGGATGTGCATGTGGCCGTGTGAGGAGGGGGGGGGGGGGGGGGGGGGGGGGGTAAATTCTTCCCCTGGAACGAACTCCAAAAAGCGCCAACGACACGCGACCTGCACTCAATCCACTCATCAGTTGATGAAAAAAACAATGTAAATTAGTGATGGGAGATTAATGTCATTTTACGCCAATATTATATCATAGACTTAAGGGCTATATCTTACGCCACCCGTTAACCCTTATCCCTAAACAAACTTGCCATTTTTTTACTATTTAAAAAACATTTTAAAATGTCTCGATGTGGATTCATTTTAAAATGTTTTTCAAAATAGTAAAAAAATGGCAAATATGTTTAGGGATAATAAGGGATAAGTCACATAAGTCTATTATTATTATTATTATTATTATTATTATTATTATTATTATTATTATTATTATTATTATTATTATTATTATTATTATTATTATTATTATTTTCTTTAACCCATTTTGGGTGGGAACCCGTTTTGGTGTTTTAACTAAGCATTATTTAGCTATTTTTGAAAAATCATGAAAATGTGGCACAAATCTTATATTATTTATATATATATATATTATTTCAGAAGACTTTTTATTTATGAATGGGATAAGGTCTATTAGGCTGTTATATTCTCCATGTGATTGATGGTATAATGTTATATTCATGTGATTGCAGAGCTGATGGAGGAGTTTCCTGGCGAGGGTCGTGAGTGTGTGAACTGTGGCTCCTTCGACACGCCGTTGTGGCGCAGAGACGGGACGGGTCACTATCTGTGCAACGCCTGTGGCCTGTACCACAAGGTGAACGGCATCAACCGACCGCTCGTCAAACCATCGAAACGCCTGGTAAGACAAGCATGTTGGTTAACCCCAGGCCTGACCTCAAAATTTAAAAAAAATCTTCTAAATCCTCCAGTTTTCTGAAATAAACGTTTTCACGATTTTTCAAAAATAGCAGACCTACAAGCTCGTAGCGCTACGAGCTTGTAGATCTGCTATTTTTCAATAGCTAAATTATAACATAATGTTTAAAACACCAAAAGGGGTTCCCAACCCAAAATAGGTTAACCCCAGCCCATTCTATAAAACAATGGCTTCTAAAAAAAATAAAACGATATATATGCTTCAGTCAGTGCAGGTCATGTCAATGACCCCCCAATTATCCCCGGTTATCTGTATAGGCTATTTGAGGCCTCCATCTGAAAATATGATGTTCCAGGGACCATTTGAGTTTAAAAACCACAGAAACGCCATAAGATTAGCATGTTGATTGACCTGCAGGCCCATGCATTCTAGCAAAGAATGGCTTCTCTAAATCCTATAACAGTTTTTATGAAAAACCTAAATATATGTTTCTGTCAGTGGTGCTCAACTCTTTTCATGTCAAGGTTATCTGTAGGCTATTTTTGGCCTTCATCTGAAAATGGAGTTTGAGTTTAAAAAAAACGCTCTGAAAGAATATATATTCAATCATTTGTGCCACATTTTCACAATTGTTTTAAAAAATAGCAGATTTACTGTTCCATCAGCTCTGCAATCATATGGCGCTATATATGAGCTTGTAGATCTGCTATTGTGTATAATGCTTAAAACACCAAAAGGGGTACAGGTACTATAGGGGTACAGGTCCAAAAATGTATTATAAATGTAGTTATATTATTATTATTAGTAGTAGTAGTAGTAGTAGTAGTAGTAGTAGTAGTATAGTAGTAGTATAGTAGTAGTAGTAGTAGTAGTAGTATTATATTATGTTATTTATTTTTTTGAAATGTTTTGAAATATGGTTAGCCAAAGAGTTAGCCAAAGCTAAATTTCATCTGTAGTCCCTGAGCAGGCTCTTAAAAAATGATTGATAAAAGAAAGAGTGTAGAGTGTGCCAGTCTTATGTATTAACCCATTGCATTCTTGACGGGAACCCCTTTGTGTTTTAAAGCATTATGTAGATCTGCTATTGAAAAAATAGCAGATCTACAAGCTCGTATCGTGGTACTCGGTGCCACGATACGTTCTGGGGGGGGGGGGGGGGGGGGGGGGGGGTCCCTGGAACAACATATTTTCAGATGGGGGTCATCATATTACATACAATTTCTGGGGTCCTTGACATGAAATATTGAGAACCACTGATATGGAAACATGAGGTATTTCAGAAAACTGTCATGATTTAGAAGCCATTTTCTAAATGTGGACGTCAGACCTGACTCAGGTCTAAGTAGAGAGGAAAGGGAGGTCTGCCCTGACTCAGGTCTAAGTAGAGAGGAAAGGGAGGTCTGCCCTGACTCAGGTCTAAGTAGAGAGGAAAGGGAGGTCTGCCCTGCCGGCCTCGGCATGTCAAGGCCTCCTCACGGCTGCAGCGGTTCCCATGGAGAGCAGCTGTGTGCGTCTCCCTATCTGTTCCCCCACCAACGAGCATAGCGTTGCTGTCCGGAGGAAAACCTCATAACTCCGAAATGTTCATTTTTCAGGAAATTAAAAAAATTTTTTTTTTAAGGAAATTAAGAAAACCTTATATTTTTTAAACGATGCAATACTGCCTCATCAAAGTTGGTGTTGTGACTTTAGATATTGTCAATGACTAGCATGAGAAGGAGAGAGGTGGTGGAGTTAGCTGTTTTAGCAGACATTTTGAGGGGTCCAATGGAGTTAAGTGGTTTTGTCCAATGCGTATTTTACTATCAAAAATGTAGTTATGAGGTTTCCTCCTGACAGCAACGAATATAGGGCACTTCTCTCTTTCCCTCTGTTTGTATTTGTCCTTCTGCGACCTTGGCCTTGGACTGCCTGGCCGTTTTTTTTTATTATTTTAATTTACAATTGTAAATTGTAAATTGTAAATTGTAAATTGTAATTGTTTTTAGACAAGACCCTGTGCCGTGCGGGGGGGAAGGAGCCGTGTGGGGGGGGGGGGGGGGGGGGAAACCCCCTGACTCAAAGTCTTAGGCTACTGTATCCAAGTGGTGCAAGAAGTGGCGCTTTGTTTTTCTAATGTGGGAAAATGTAGCACATTTTGAAAATAAATAAATACACAATAATAATAAAATAAATTGAAGACATTAAGCTGGCTAATTCTGCCCAGGCGGTGGCGTAACCGTCTGGGCACCCGACTGGTAATCCAGTCGCAGTGTGCCGCGGGTTCGACTCCCGAGCCCGACACGGCCTTTACTGCATGTCTTCCCCCATCTCTCTCCCGTTTCCTGTCAGCCTACTGTCTGTCCCTTCAAATTGGCTAATTCTCTCATACTGTATATGTTTAGGGGCGGCGGTGGCTCAGGGGTAGAGTGCCTGGATGGTAACCGTAAGGTTGCCAGTTCGAACCCGGGCTCCCGCAGAGTTACTGTCGAAGTGTCCTTGAGCAAGACACTGAACCCCTAATTGCTCCCGATGTGCTAGTTGGTGCCTTGCATGGTTTCCGCTGCCATCGGTGTATGTATGTGTGTGTGAATGGGTGAATGTAATGCACAATCTCTGTAAAGTGCCTTGGATAAAGGCGCTATATAAATGCACCATTTACCATTTACCATTTAGAGATGCCTTATTAAAATAATAACAATTATATCCTATTATTATTATTATTATTATTATTATTATTATTATTATTATTATTATTATTATTATTATTATTATTATTATTATTATTATTATTATTATTGTTGTTATTGTTTTGCTCGCTGTGTGAACAACACTGTGTAACAGGATGTGATGTAACAGGATGTGATGTGTGCTCACCTGCAGCAGACCACGTCTCGCCGCGCCGGCCTCTGTTGCACCAACTGTCATACCAGCACCACCACACTGTGGCGCCGCAACGCAGAGGGGGAGCCCGTCTGCAACGCATGTGGACTCTACATGAAACTACACGGGGTACGTTGCACTGATTGATTGA
Source organism: Electrona antarctica (assembly GCF_951216825.1). NCBI lineage: Eukaryota > Metazoa > Chordata > Actinopteri > Myctophiformes > Myctophidae > Electrona > Electrona antarctica. The sequence continues at coordinate 85,265 of NW_027638663.1, forward strand.
TTGATTGATTGATTGATTGATTGATTGATTGATTGATTGATTGACAGAAATGTAGTATTGATACAATTGATTATTTGCGTTGCAAAACAATAAGATATAACATAGTCAATGTCTCTGTTTTCATTTCAATATACTTCGGTTCTTGAAATTAAAAGATTTTTCGATGCAGTTACTATATTGTTAGACCCCTACCCCCTATAGGGGTCCCCTAGGCCGGGGACCACTCTTTGGGAGGTTAAATGCCTCAAAATGTAAAAGACATGGAGCATAATAATTATTGCTCTTCTGAACTGTGTTTTCTCACGTAACTGTAGCCTCTATGTGAGGGGGGGGGGGGGGGGGGGGTAGGGGTAGGGGAGGAGGAGGGGGAGGGGGGACCTTGGGAGACTTACTTACAGTAAGTGGGCAGCTCGTTATTTTCCAAGCATTAAAATAAAATAAGAATCCCTCCAAGGGCATCAGGGTCATTGTTATCAGAGCCAGTGTTGTGGGAGGATGGGAGAGGGAGGAGGTTGGGCTGCATGGCCGGGTTGACATGACACGGTGTGGTGCCTCTGCTAACCCACTCAGGACGGGGGAACACCCTGTTGGGGTTCTAAGCATTTAGCTATTGGAAAATAGCAGATCTACAAGCTCCCGAGTGCCGCGCTACGAGCTTGTAGATCTGCTATTTTGTGGCGCAAATCTTTGATTTGAGCGAACGTTTTTTGCTTCTGGGGTGGCTGCAAACAAGTATCTGATGCTTAGTCCAGTTACCCTGGTGGCTGTAAACAAGTATCTGATGCTTAGTCCAGTTACCCTGCAGGGTAAATATAGTAACTTTGCTTTGCTTTGCTTTGTCCCTGGAACAACATATTTTCAGATGGGGGTCAGCGGCCAATTACAGATATTTCTGGGGGTCCTTGACATGAAAATGTTTGAGAAATCATGACCAGAAAACTGTCATGATTTAGAAGAAGACATATTGTAGAATGTGTTCTCAGGTATAAATGCGTTATATGTACTGTATGTTATCGCGGAGCTAATGTGTGTTCCTCTCCTCCACGCAGGTGGCGAGGCCCCTGGCCATGAAGAAAGAGAGCATTCAGACCAGGAAACGCAAACCCAAGATGCCCAAAAACAAAACCTCCACAGGTGCGGGGAAAATAGATAGGGAGATATACACACTGCTGTGTGTGTGTGTGTGTGTGTGTGTGTGTGTGTGTGTGTGTGTGTGTGTGTGTGTGTGTGTGTGTGTGTGTGTGTGTGTGTGTGTGTGTTTGTGCATGTGTGTACGTGCGTGCGTGCGTGCGTGCGTGCGTGCGTGCGTGCGTGCGTGCGTGCGTGCGTGCGTGCGTGCGTGCGTGCGTGCGTGCGTGCGTGCGTGCGTGCGTGTTTGTGTGTCTAAGTGTGCTGCACTTTGCTGCACTTGAACCATTTATGTCCTTGTATGCCATTTCCTTTGTGTGGACATTAAACTAAATCGTTATAAGATGTCTATATGTCTCGTGTGTGTGTATAGTTGCACACATTGATAGATATGATAAAAGAACAACAAAACTTAACAATGCATTTTTTTCACGTACTATTTATCTCCCCATCCATCCCTCCCTCCACCAGGTGGCTCCACCTCCAGCTCCCCGGGGTCTCGGTCGGTATCAGAACACGCCTCCACCATTAAGAGCGAGCCCAGCATGGCTCCCTCCCCCTACGCCGGCCAGACGGTCACCTCCGTCACTCAGGTAAATAAAAACACCCGTCAATCAATCAGATCAAGAATGTCATGTTTTCCGTCCATTTGGCAGTTCAAGACGAGTGGCATTTAAACTCGTTGCAACCAAACATTTATTTCACTTCAGGGTAAATGTTTTTAGTATTTTTGGAGATGGAATTGTTTTAGTGACAAAACATTTTGTGTGGATATAATGGAAATGAAGTGTATTCTGTGTGCATACTGTATCCTTACATCCTAATTAGAGATGTCCCGATACTGTATCGGTATCGGGAAAATTATCGGATCGGCCCTTATTTGTCATATCGGGTCATATCGGTGAATATGCCAGTCTAACCATTGATCCGACACAGGGGTAAGGGGTTGACACTATGGCAGGTAAATAAAATGTTGGGGCATGTGGAGTTTGCTTTGGAGTTGCCCAAACTGCAAGTGCACATTTGAGTGAGGAGTCTGCTATAAACACAACACGAGATATATAGCTAGATAGCTATAAACACAACATGAGATCATGACACTGGTATCGGTATTCGGTATCGGCTAACACAGAAATTGAGGTATCGGGATCGGATCGGAAGCGAAAAAGGTCGGGACATCCCTAATCCTAATGTACTGTATGTAAATATAAACCCTATTATACTTGATATAGGTTAATAACTGGTCTACAAGCCAGCGGTGCATTTGGAGATCTTGTAGATGTGCATGAGCTTGTAGATCTGTTTTTTTTAACCATTTTTACCAAATGTTTGCACCAAAATAGGGACACTATAGGGTTCGGGCAGTTAAGTCAATGTTCTATAATATGTAAATGAATATAGTGGGTTAAAAGCTTGGTTCCTTCATATGCGTGTTTGACGTTGGTCCCTCTCTCTGTCCCTCAGACGTCCTCCCAGTTGGACAGCACTGGATCAGGACACGTGGACATTAAGTACGAGGACTATCCCTTCACCCCGACCTCCATCGCTGCACAGAACTCCTGGTGTGCTCTGTCTCAAGCGTGAGGACGTCCTTCCTTCCTTCCTTCCTTCCACAACCCCCTGCAGCCTGCATGGACCTCTGCTCTCCGCCATACAGCCTAGAAACACCACCATGCCTGTACACTATACCAACTGCACTGTAAAGGTGTACACACAAGTGACAGCCATTTTAGAGGTTCCGACACCGTGCAGCGACGGAGCGTTACTATTCCAGGGATTTCCGGAAACGTTTTCCATGCAGATACGGCTGGTATCGAGGCGTAATGCAGCAGGACGTGAGCATGATGTAAATAGAAGGACATGATGTAAATAGAAGGACTTATATGACGGTTAGATCTGTATGGCTGTTGTGAACACTTTGGGCAACTCACCGCTAGAACCCCAACTCCTCTCGGCGAGAGGGGAGTGATATAAGTTGTTGAGCTCCAACAATGCGCAGAACATACGTTTTAACTGAAGCACATGAAGCTGGCCTGGACCAAACCATAACAAGGAAGGACAACAGGGTATTTGGCCTGCAGTCGGTCGGTCGTATATGAACATTTGACTGTGTGTTGTATATGGTCCTGTTGACCACTGACTGCACACTGACAGCTCACTGACAGGGTAAAGGGGGCGAAGGGCACATGCTAAAAGGTGGACGCCCTGCTCTCCACGTACCAGGAGACGGCTCGCTCAAAGCAAGCCGAGCTGCCTGGGACAACAAAGACTGTTTGACGAGAACTACCTATTATATGACGGATGGACCAAAAGGTGAAAGCAATCAAGTGGAATTGTGTGGAGGCGATACAGTAGACAATGCTCTTTATGGGTGATAATTGAAGTTATTTTAATTTTTTTATCGTTGTTTATGTTGTCATCGTCAGCATTCGTATATAGACATCTCCAGCGAAGTTATCCTCTCTTTGCTTTCATGAAAGACAATCAGCAATTGACCGTGATGTTATCGCCATGACGGAGTGCTAGAAAACCCACAGAAAAGATCCGTTTTATGACCGCTGAACACGACTCATTACAGACGCGTAGATGATTAACCTTTATAGACACAGTATTTATGTTGAGATAACGACAGTTAAAGTCATCATGATCAGTAAAGCCAGCCAGTTAAAACCTACAAAACAGCCAGTTAAAACCTACAGACCACTCTTCCCCTCTTCCCCTCTTCCCCTCTTCTCAACTGTGGTCCCGCGAAGCCTCAGTAAACATTAGATTAATTTTGACCTGGTAAATCAGGTGAATAGAAAACTATAGCTTTGGGTTATTTCCAGAGTTGAGAACCAGTGGGTTTTTTTAAAGCTATGCTGTAATAAACATAGATTTATGTTCAGTATGTTTCATTTCACAGTCCTCTGGCAGAAAGGGTTTCAGAGGTCACGATTACACGTCACAAGATCATCACAGATGTATTCCATATTCCGTTTTAACTTTGGAGAAAGTGCAATGACCTTTTCTCCAAAAAAAGATTGAAGACAAAGAAAAGAAGAATTTGTAATTATTCTAAATATTATGTTAATCTAATTTTATTGCCTGTATGTTTGTGATGCATAAGGGAATTGTAATAAGTTTCTTGGTTGAATGGATGAGCAAACTTAGCCTCTTCTTTTGTTTTGCTATGCTCTTTTGAAATCTGTTCAGGTTAATAAACTGATTCATGACATTCAAACATTCTTGATTTCGCAAATTAATCTTCAATACTGTCATACAGAAATCAAAGCCCTTGTGTCGCCTCAGGTCTTGTGGAGGTAACTTCAGCAGATCAACTGATTACATGTCTTCAATGTGTGGATATTAGCTTATTATATGATTACATGTCTTTAATGTGGAGGTAACTTCAGCAGATCAACTGATTACATGTCTTCAATGTGGAGGTAGCTTCAGCAGATCAACTGATTACATGTCTTCAATGTGGAGGTAACTTCAGCAGATCAACTGATTACATGTCTTCAATGTGTGGATATTAGCTTATTTCCAACTGTTTGGCACATCCTGTCTGCTATTTACTGTACAAACAGGAATGGGACAAGCATATCATATAAGTTTGGCTCAATTGCAGTATGTTCTGTCAAACCCTTAGAATGCATCAATCTCTCATACACTCTGGCCCTCGATCTGGTTTTATCAACATATGTGTCACAAACAACAATACAACAATCATGAAAAGTGCATTATATTGTGTGCATTGTTGGTGTAGCAGTGGATGTATCTTAATACTGCACATGAACCTGCGAACCTGAGAAACGTGCCACAAGCTGGGAGGTGTGGGAGGTGTGATTTATGCGTGCGTGCGTGCGTGTGCCTGTAAGCCATGCGTGTGTTTGTTTTTCTGTGTGTATGCGTGCATGAGGTGGGTGTGACCTCTCCTCTCGCCGGTCGTTGCTCAACCTCATGAGGCACCGCGTCGACCAAAGGTTAGGTTCCAACTCTGCTTTATGGTGGCCGCGGGTCCACCAGGACACCCACCCGCCCGCGGCTGGCACGGGTGGGCCGGTCAGGTGTGTGTGTGTGTGTGTGTGTGTGTGTGTGTGTGTGCTTTACTGCTCCCATGGCGACATACAGGCTCCGCCGTACCAACAACAACGCTCTGCTTTATGACTGTTGGCCAAGTTGTTGGTGCCGTCTTATCTGTCTGCTGGGGGAGAGAGAGAGAGAGAGAGAGAGAGAGAGAGAGAGAGAGAGAGAGAGAGCGCTCCTGCATGGACACTGGAAAGTTTATGCATGTTTATTTTCCATTTACCAGCCATTCAGTTGCAAAAAACGAAACAATAATAATCTGGGGATGCCCCAAAAATAATTTGGCGACGGGGTCGCGACCCCCAGGTTGAGAACCCCTGCTCTACGGCATCATTTGCCATGAAGTACTCCTCTGTACTCACTTAAAGGAGCATTCAGTGATTTGGGTGATTTGGAAGAAAAAAAAACGCGCTCTACGTGTGTGGGGGGGACGACACGCGACAGTCCAACAGCACGCGCACCAAGGCCCGCCCTCGCTCGATTCTGATTGGAGGAAGGCTTTCTCACCCACTACCAAAGCCGAAACTATAGGGTTTTTATTTACCCCCATGCGGTTCACTGGGGACAGGGAGGAACTAATTATATGGTCAGCACACTCTATAGTAGGGAGGATTATCACAAAAAAAGAAAATGAAAAGTGATATTTTAATTAAGTGAAATCACTGAATATACCTTTAAGTTTATGGCAAGCGGAATTGTATACGTATGCACGTACTTGTACGTCTGTGTGTATATTCTCGAATTAATCATTCTAACTTCAGTCACAGTAAGTAGATTTTTTTAGATTTTTTCATGACATAGGCTAATGTACTCAACTACTGACTACGTACGTTTTGGAAAGGCAAGAATTACATGGGGGCTTGGCTGCCACGGCCAAATCGGGATATTCCTCTTTTCCGCCATAAGTTATGTTTGAGAAAATACAAGATATTCACTATACTCTGGCAGAAAACTATTTATTGCCATGATGTTATTTATTGCCATGGCATCATATCAGGGCAGGTTGTTCTAAGTGCTAAACACAGCTCCTCCTCTCCATAGATTCAATCAGGAGGAGCCCTTCAAGTCACATTTACATTCAATCAGGACTCCTTAACACAGTGGAAAACCTCTGGAGTGTGACTGGTGGAGGGGTGGGGGGGTGGGGGGGGGGCTGTTATCTCACACCACCAGCTGTATACCTTCGTCGGGGGTTTACTTTACAGAGCTCTATGTTTGTGAGTTTTCTGGGGGGGTGGTCCTACATCTTGCAACGATCATTTTAGAGGCATCTCTGTGTTCCTAAAATCTAAAAGTGACAACAGGCGACATGACATGAAGAGAGAGATAAACAGGCCTAATTGGGCCAAATTGCGCCCAACGGTGTGACGTTGCAGTTATTTGGTCCAACCGCGCCTATAGAGTGTCGCAGTCCCCTTTCATGACGACGCCAGGCCCAGGAAATAATTCCCAAAGCATTTTCCTCATAGACATTTCAAAAAGTTTATATTTAAATACCTTTTAAGCGTCGTACAAAGCCAACTCGAGTCGTGACAAATCATGACAACAAACACAATATTTTGGACCAAACAAAAATAATTACAAAGAATAAAAACAACAAAAAAAGTGTTGTAACCTGCCGTTTTTTTTCTTCTTTCTAATTCTTTGTTTGGCCCAAAACATTGTGTTTACTGTCATGATTTGTCACGACAAGAGTTTGTCCGCGGCGGACAAAGCCAACTTTGAAAAGTCTATGAGGAAAATGAACGGGGAATTATTTTCCGGGTCTCTCGAGGGGGCGGGACTGCAACGCTCTATAGTGGTTCATGGCTGGTGAGCCACCAGGGGGACTGCAACGCTCTATAGTGGTTCATGGCTGGTGAGCCACCAGGGGGACTGCAACGCTCTATAGTGGTTCATGGCCGGTGAGCCACCAGGGGGACTGCAACGCTCTAGAGTGGTTCATGGCTGGTGAGCCACCAGGGGGACTGCAACGCTCTATAGTGGTTCATGGCTGGTGAGCCACCAGGGGGACTGCAACGCTCTATAGTGGTTCATGGCTGGTGAGCCACCAGGGGGACTGCAACGCTCTATAGTGGTTCATGGCTGGTGAGCCACCAGGGGGACTGCAACGCTCTATAGTGGTTCATGGCTGTTGAGCCACCAGGGGGACTGCAACGCTCTATAGTGGTTCATGGCTGGTGAGCCACCAGGGGGACTGCAACGCTCTATAGTGGTTCATGGCTGGTGAGCCACCAGGGGGACTGCAACGCTCTATAGTGGTTCATGGCTGGTGAGCCACCAGGGGGACTGCAACGCTCTATAGTGGTTCATGGCTGGTGAGCCACCAGGGGGACTGCAACGCTCTATAGTGGTTCATGGCTGGTGAGCCACCAGGGGGACTGCAACGCTCTATAGTGGTTCATGGCTGGTGAGCCACCAGTGGGACTGCAACGCTCTATAGTGGTTCATGGCTGGTGAGCCACCAGGGGGACTGCAACGCTCTAGAGTGGTTCATGGCTGGTGAGCCACCAGGGGGACTGCAACGCTCTATAGTGGTTCATGGCTGGTGAGCCACCAGGGGGACTGCAACGCTCTAGAGTGGTTCATGGCTGGTGAGCCACCAGTGGGACTGCAACGCTCTATATACTGGTCAGTCTTGTAGGCTTACTACTGCCTTGTACTACTTTACTGGTCAGCGTTCAATGATCAAGTCCCAGCTGTGTTGCATGTAATCACCTCCACTCCTTTTGCCCATCTCTCCCACCAAACTCCCACCTTGGCTGGGTCAGTGAGGACACCGCAGGCAGACTCAGAGACATTGTTTCTCACCAGGTTCACTTTCTTGCTTTTCGCAAAACTCTTGCAGACTAATCCACTTTCTTGTTCAAAAGTCCACAACATTCATTGGCTCTTTGACTATAGGGTCAAATCAACTCCTTGTTTTCATTAGCTCTTTGACTATAGGGTCAAATCAACTCCTTGTTTTCATTAGCTCTTTGACTATAGGGGCAAATCAACTCCTTGTTTTCATTAGCTCTTTGACTATAGGGTCAAATCAACTCCTTGTTTTCATTAGCTCTTTGACTATAGGGTCAAATCAACTCCTTGTTTTCATTAGCTCTTTGACTATAGGGTCAAATCAACTCCTTGTTTTCATTAGCTCTTTGACTATAGGGTCAAATCAACTCCTTGTTGTTTTCATTAGCTCTTTGACTATAGGGTCAAATCAAATCCTTGTTTTCATTAGCTCTTTGACTATAGGGTCAAATCAACTCCTTGTTTTCATTAGCTCTTTGACTATAGGGTCAAATCAACTCCTTGTTGTTTTCATTAGCTCTTTGACTATAGGGTCAAATCAACTCCTTGTTTTCATTAGCTCTTTGACTATAGGGTCAAATCAACTCCTTGTTTTCATTAGCTCTTTGACTATAGGGTCAAATCAACTCCTTGTTTTCATTAGCTCTTTGACTATAGGGTCAAATCAACTCCTTGTTTTCATTAGCTCTTTGACTATAGGGTCAAATCAACTCCTTGTTTTCATTAGCTCTTTGACTATAGGGTCAAATCAACTCCTTGTTTTCATTAGCTCTTTGACTATAGGGTCAAATCAACTCCTTGTTTTCATTAGCTCTTTGACTATAGGGTCAAATCAACTCCTTGTTTTCATTAGCTCTTTGACTATAGGGTCAAATCAAAGGACAGAATTTGTTTTAGGACATAAAAAGCCATTATATAATGTTTTCATCTAGGACAAAAAACATTGATATTTATCTCTAGTTCGGTGGTTTCGCCCTGCGTTGTGAACTTGTAGATCGGCTATTTTCACTATAGGCCTATACTTCTGAAACATTTGCTTTCTAATTTATGGAATTTCTTGGATTTCTCTTTGATCTCTTCATGAAATTAACTGAAAACGTAATTTAATTTTGTTTGAAATTCATGAGAAAAAAAAATCCACCTTTTTTGGGAATGTTTTTAAAGAATATTAAACTAAATGTAGGACCGTGCAGTGTTTGAGGAACCTATAGTTTTGTTCTGTTAAAGATGGAGTGACACAATTTTTGTATTTGTCCAGTTTTTCATGTGTCTATGAGGTGACAGTACTTCATTAGACACCCTGGAGTCGTTTTTATGTGCAATGGTGTATTAACTTTGTATTTAGGGTTTCTTCCTGGAGGCTGAACCCTTGACAGTCAAACGGGCCAATGAAATAAACAGTAATATAGTGACATAACACCATCAGCCCCTCCCCTAACCCCTCCCCCTTTATCATACAACTACAGCTGTGGGTGCGGCTTCAGTTCAGGTGGATCACCATCCATCACCAGCCACCAGGCAAACCAGGCATACTTAATGAACTGGTGGGCGTGCCCACATAAAAACAACATTTTAACAAATACTGTAACTTTTTTGAAAAAATTATACCTCCTTATCTAACAATAAGACCTGATGATCATGTTTTAGGGGCACTCCATCTTTAAATGTACAGTAGATGTGAGGCGCTGGCGCTCAATTTACAATTTGGGCATTTTATCAGACGCTCTTAATCCAGAGCGACTTACATTAAGCAAGAACAAAAAGCATGGCAATACATCACATATATACAAAGTAGTTATCATGAATCATATACGTAAGCTAAAAACGTAACAGTGGAATATCTATAAAATGAAATGCATATATTATATACTATGTAGTGCTATGTTTACACAAACTGCCGTCTAAGTCTTACATACAATGCTGTCTAAGTTACATACGTTATTTTAACCCATTCTGAACAGGAACCCCTTTTGGTGTTTCAAGCATTATGTTATACTTTAGCTATTGAAAAAAAGCAGATCTACAAGCTCATAGCGCGCCACTCGGTTAGACTTAGACTTAGATGGTTTTTATAACTATGGACTTAGATGGTTTTTATTACTATGGACTTAGATGGTTTTTCATCTCAACTGCTCATTATGGCTTCCCAGCAGCACCGCCATGCCCAAATATGGGGTTCCTGATGTCATACTTATGTACTGTGACCTCACTGGTATGACACGACCAATCACAGCCAGTATGATAAAAGCACTGCAGCCTCAGAGAGAGTTCAGATTGAATCAACTTCTCCAAGACTCAACTCTTCACCACAGATCTCTACCAGACTGTTCTCTTCAAGACTCTTTCCACCAAGACTCAACTCTTCACCACAGATCTCTACCAGACTGTTATCTTCAAGACTCTTTCCACCAAGACTCAACTCTTCACCACAGATCTCTACCAGACTGTTATCTTCAAGACTCTTTCCACCAAGACTCAACTCTTCACCACAGATCTCTACCAGACTGTTATCTTCAAGACTCTTTCCACCAAGACTCAACTCTTCACCACAGATCTCTACCAGACTGTTCTCTTCAAGACTCTTTCCACCAAGACTCAAAGAGCTCTAGAATCTAGAAGCGTACTTACTCTATAAGGGTGACGAGGGTGACCGGGCTCACCTTTTCTTTAGCTCTTGAGCTCTTCGTTCTTCTACAGAGCAGGAAACCAACAGGTTTACTTCAATCCACCATTAACTGTTAAAACATGCTTTCCTGGACGTTGCATCAGAAAGGATCACCAAAGGAAGGTAATCATGCTGCTGTAGCGGTGAGACACCAGCTGTACCACTTTGGATGGAACATTGACGAGAACAACGAGAAGATTGCTGTGCAGGGCTTCAACACACTGACTTTACTGTGGAGGAAGTTGACCCGAAGAGGTCACTGGGTTCCCCCCAGGAGTCGGGGCCACACAGCTGTGTTGGTTGAAGATATTGTCTACCTCTGGGGAGGGATGGAGGGAGGGAGGTGGCACGACAGAAGGAAATACTGCAAAGTGCTTTATGCATTTGATGTTGACGCCCACACATGGTTCAAACCAAATGTTTCTGGGACTGTCCCAGAGGGGAGGAATAACCACTCAGCCTGTGTGTTGGGGAAGGTCATGTTTATCCATGGAGGATTCACCCAGACTGGATACACTAATGACATCTACAAGTTGGACACCAGAGTCCAGTCCAGAGGACTCCAGAGGATTAAAGTCCAGACAATGGTCTGGACTTTAATCAACACCAGAGGAACTCCACCTCCTGAGTCATCAGGTCACTCTGCAACTATCATCGGGACCAAGATGTTTGTATTTGGAGGCTATGGGGCTCAGTACTACAACACCATCAGAGTGTTTGACACAGAGACCAACCTCTGGCTGAGAACACCTTCTGCACAGCCTTTTCCAGAAGGACACAGGTATCATTCAGCCTTTACCTACAATGGAGAGCTGTACGTATTTGGTGGTTCATGTGTGGAAGGAGACCTCAATGATATGTGGAAATTCAGTCCAGATACCTTCTCCTGGAAGAAGGTTGAGCCCAAGGGGGAAGGCCCGTCTCCGACGTATAATATGTGCTGTTGCATGGTGGGAGATCGTATTATCCTCTTTGGAGGAGACAACACCCCTGGTGACCTGTATGTCTTAGACTTCAGTCTAAGACATTATGTAAGCTAGCAGTTATTCAGTACGGTCTGGAGCAGTCTGGACTCCCACACAACATCAGGTGGGAACTGGCAGCCATGACTAGCAACAGCAACTGAAAGAATAACAACATGAAAAAAAACAAAAACAAAAAACAGCAAGCCCAAAACCAAAACAAACAAACACTAAATCAAAGTTAGTGAGCTGGTAGTAACGAAAATCGTGAAAATGTACATATTTCGAATATATTCTTTCAGAGCGAACATTTTTAACTCAAATCTTTGCTTCTGGGGGGGGGTGGTCCCTGGAACACCATATTTTCAGATGGGGGTCGGCGGCCAAATACATATAATTCTGGGGGTCCTTGACATGAAATAGTTTGAGAACCACTGACATAGAAACATAGGGTTTTTCAGAAAACTGTCGAAGACATTTGTAGAATGGTTCCCAGGTCAAAATGGGTTACGGCAGCTCGTACTGTCTTAAAACGCAGAGCGTTCCCAGAGAGGCACTGGTTCCTCGTCTCGTCTCTCACAGGTCCAGATCTGGTTCCCAGAGAGGCACTGGTTCCTCGTCTCGTCTCTCACAGGTCCAGATCTGGTTCCCAGAGAGGCACTGGTTCCTCGTCTCGTCTCTCACAGGTCCAGATCTGGTTCCCAGAGAGGCACTGGTTCCTCGTCTCGTCTCTCACAGGTCCAGATCTGGTTCCCAGAGAGGCACTGGTTCCTCGTCTCGTCTCTCACAGCTCCAGATCTGCGGTCCCATATATAACATACGTTACGTTATTCTCCATGATTGTCCTTAAGTTGTAGCTACATTTCATCTTGTCTTTCAGCCTCAGCTGTTTCTGCCACCGCCGTGTAATTTACTGTGGTTAGGTTAAGTAGGCTAAAGCATCTATTTGGTGTGACAGCCCGTGTTCGCTGAGGGCAACAAAAAAGAGAGAAAAAAAAACCTTGCTTGTGATTTAGACGGTGAGGCATCAAGGCAGCTAGGGGTCAGCGCGGGGTCAAGGTGAGGCATCAAGGCAGCTAGGGGTCAGCGCGGGGTCAAGGCCAGGGTGATTGTTCACTTGATGCAATCATTCCTGAGGTTTCAGTCTGTCAGAGAGCCGCGTTCCCTCTAATCCATCCTTCAAGAGAACAGCATCTCCCTAGATGCCTGTCTCTCTCTCTCTCTCTCTCTCTCTCTCTCTCTCTCTCTCTCTCTCTCTCTCGCTCTCTCTCTCTCTCTCTCTCTCTATCTCTCTCTCTCTCTCTCTCTCTCTCTCTCTCGCTCTCTCTCTCTAATAATCCATCCTTCAAGAGAACAGCATCTCCCTAGATGCCTGTCTCTCTCTCTCTCTCTCTCTCTCTCTCTCTCTCTCTCTCTCTCTCTCTCTCTCTCTCTCTCTCTCTCTCTAATAATCCATCATTCAAGAGAACAGCATCTCCCTAGATCTCTCTCTCTCTCTCTCTCTCTCTCTCTCTCTCTCTCTCTCTCTCTCTCTCTCTCTCTCTCTCTCTCTCTCTCTCTCTCTCTCTCTCTCTCTCTCTCTCTCTCTCTCTCTCTCTGTTCAAGCATATCCTTTCTGCTTGTGTGTGTGTGTACTATGTATGTACGTGTTTGTGCACGTTTGTGTTTGTGTACTGTGTGGGTCAAACACGTTCCATGGTTGTGAGCGTGTTTGATGAGGTCAGATATGGAATGTCAGAACTGGTCAGCTCCATATACAGTATGGAGATCTAAGAGTGGCAGCCGGGGGCAGTGTCTTGAGTGTACAGGGTTTGATGAGGGCCCAGGTAGGGCCGGGCCTTCATTTTCGGGCCTGTTAGGAGAACTCTAGTTTTCGCCGGCTGCCGGGCACGGCTGCACTGTAATTACTTTGGAGCGAGCAGGCCCGTCTAGAGTTTAAATGGACAGGTATCAGTCAACAGGCCTGTCTAGAGTTTAAATGGACAGGTATCAGTCAACAGGCCTGTCTAGAGTTTAAATGGACAGGTATCAGTCAACAGGCCCGTCTAGAGTTTAAATGGACAGCTATCAGTCAACAGGCCCGTCTAGAGTTTAAATGGACAGGTATCAGTCAACAGGCCCGTCTAGAGTTTAAATGGACAGGTATCAGTCAACAGGCCCGTCTAGAGTTTAAATGGACAGCTATCAGTCAACAGGCCCGTCTAGAGTTTAAATGGACAGGTATCAGTCAACAGGCCCGTCTAGAGTTTAAATGGACAGGTATCAGTCAACAGGCCCGTCTAGAGTTTAAATGGACAGGTATCAGTCAACAGGCCCGTCTAGAGTTTAAATGGACAGGTATCAGTCAACAGGCCCGTCTAGAGTTTAAATGGACAGGTATCAGTCAACAGGCCCGTCTAGAGTTTAAATGGACAGGTATCAGTCAACAGGCCCGTCTAGAGTTTAAATGGACAGGTATCAGTCAACAGGCCCGTCTAGAGTTTAAATGGACAGGTATCAGTCAAAAGGGAGACATCGAAGAGGAAGGACGGGTGGGGTAGGATCAACATATGGAATGTCAGCACAGGTCAGCTCATATGGAGATCTTTTGAGGTCAAATGTAGATCTGCTATATTTTCAATATATGTTTTCTAGTGGCTAATTCATAATGTCCCCTTTCCCTTACTAGAGGGCGGCTGTGGCTCAGGAGGTAGAGCAGGTCGTCCAATGATCCCTTGGCGGTTCGAATCCCGGCTCCTTGGGCAAGACACTGAACCCTACATTGCCTACAATGAGTCGGTCGGTGTGAGCTCGCCACCATTGGTGTGTGAATGTGGGAAGTGAGGACGCTGGCGTCGACTGTTCGCCGCTTCACCTTGTATGAATGAATGAACCATTGTAAAGCGCTTTGAGCTCTTGGAAAAGCGCTATAAAAATGCAATTCATTATTATTATTAGAAATGTAGTGGGGTGAAAATATTGAAAAATAGGAAAAAAGAAAGAAAGAAAAGTCCATAATATTTTTAGTGAAGTACAGTGCTGTTGTTCCAGGGCCGGTGACAGCGTCAGAGTGCTGTTGTTCCAGGTTCGGTGACAGCGTCAGAGTGCTGTTGTTCCAGGGTCGGTGACAGCGTCAGAGAGCTGGTGTTCCAGGGTCGGTGACAGCGTCAGAGTGCTGTGGTTCCAGGGTCGGTGACAGCGTCAGAGTGCTGTTGTTCCAGGGTCGGTGACAGCGTCAGAGTGCTGTGGTTCCAGGGCCGGTGACAGCGTCAGAGTGCTGTGGTTCCAGGGCCGGTGACAGCGTCAGAGTGCTGTTGTTCCAGGGTCGGTGACAGCGTCAGAGAGCTGGTGTTCCAGGGTCGGTGACAGCGTCAGAGTGCTGGTGTTCCAGGGTCGGTGACAGCGTCAGAGAGCTGTGGTTCCAGGGTAGGTGACAGCGTCAGAGAGCTGGTGTTCCAGGGTAGGTGACAGCGTCAGAGAGCTGGTGTTCCAGGGTCGGTGACAGCGTCAGAGAGCTGTGGTTCCAGGGTAGGTGACAGCGTCAGAGAGCTGGTGTTCCAGGGTAGGTGACAGCGTCAGAGTGCTGTTGTTCCAGGGTAGGTGACAGCGTCAGAGTGCTGTTGTTCCAGGTTCGGTGACAGCGTCAGAGTGCTGTTGTTCCAGGGTAGGTGACAGCGTCAGAGTGCTGTTGTTCCAGGGTAGGTGACAGCGTCAGAGTGCTGGTGTTCCAGGGTCGGTGACAGCGTCAGAGAGCTTTGTGTTCCACGGTCGGTGACAGCGTCAGAGAGCTGTGGTTCCAGGGTAGGTGACAGCGTCAGAGTGCTGTTGTTCCAGGGCCGGTGACAGCGTCAGAGTGCTGTTGTTCCAGGGTCGGTGACAGCGTCAGAGTGCTGTGGTTCCAGGGTAGGTGACAGCGTCAGAGTGCTGTTGTTCCAGGGTCGGTGACAGCGTCAGAGTGCTGTTGTTCCAGGGTCGGTGACAGCGTCAGAGAGCTGGTGTTCCAGGGTCGGTGACAGCGTCAGAGAGCTGGTGTTCCAGGGTCGGTGACAGCGTCAGAGTGCTGTTGTTCCAGGGCCGGTGACAGCGTCAGAGTGCTGTGGTTCCAGGGCCGGTGACAGCGTCAGAGTGCTGTGGTTCCAGGGTAGGTGACAGCGTCAGAGTGCTGTTGTTCCAGGGTCGGTGACAGCGTCAGAGTGCTGGTGTTCCAGGGTCGGTGACAGCGTCAGAGTGCTGTTGTTCCAGGGTCGGTGACAGCGTCAGAGTGCTGGTGTTCCAGGGCCGGTGACAGCGTCAGAGAGCTGGTGTTCCAGGGTCGGTGACAGCGTCAGAGAGCGTGGCGGCTCACAGTGAGCGATGGGTCTTTCTCTTTTGTCTCTGGGCTGCAGACTGCAGGGTTCCCAGGGTTCCACTCTATACCCCACTCCATACAATCATACCCTCCATCATCACTCCAAAACAGGATATTGTCTCGAAAATGCACCGTTTCTGTTGGAGCAAACGCATTCTGTGTGTGCATGTGCATGTGCGCGTGTGCGTGTGCGTGTGCGTGTGTGTGTGCGTGTGTGTGTGTGTGTGTGCGTGTGCGTGTGCGTGTGCGTGTGCGTGTGCGTGTGCGTGTGCGTGTGTGTGTGTGTGTGTGTGTGCGTCAGAGAGAGTGAGAGAGTGTGTGTGACGGCGGTGGCAGGGAGCAGGGAGCAGGGAGGGTATAGCGCGGCCATTTGTTCAAGCAATACGCAGCCTTTAAATCAAAACTTCCGCCAGCTGTCTGCTGTGAGTCTCCCAAAGGAACCGTAGATCGCTCTCCGTGACAGGAGGAGGAAAGCAGTGTACGTGTGGTGTGTGTGTGTGTGTGTGTGTGTGTGTGTGTGTGTGTGTGTGTGTGTGTGTGTGTGTGTGTGTGTGTGTGTGTGTGTGTGTGTGTGTGTGTCGTACCGTGTACATGTATTTGTGTCCGTGATAAAATATGGCGAGCGAGCGGGTTGACGGAGTGTTTAAGTGTGCGTATACTGTACTGCATTGTGGCGGGCCTCCCCGTGCAAAGCAACAATATATAAAACACGGGAGACATTATGGATCACAACGTCTACATTCTGTTCTTCAACAGTGTGGTTGTATTAATGAGGGGGGAGGGGGACTTCCTGAATCAAGGTACCTCTCCCCCAGGGTCAGAGGTCATCACAACAAGATGTGGGGCCGCCGCACCAACGGTTCGTCCTCGGACCTTTATGTAACCAGAGACGGTCAATCGATCTTCTACAAAAACACAACGCCCCGGGTTGAGGGTTGAGGGTTGGCACTTGCTCTGTGTTGCATTATTCACAAAGTCCTACAACCATGCACGCAACAGCAGACTGACTACCGAAGAATACCACAGGGACTTTGTATAGAAGGGCCACCCGGAGGTTAAAAGAGAGCTGAGCATGCAGAAAGAAAAGCTCTCTGTCTACCGAGCAATCTACCTTCCTACTCTCACCATATATGGTCATGAAGTGTTTCTACTCTCACCTATGGTCATGAAGTGTTCCTACTCTTACCTATGGTCATGAAGTGTTCCTACTCTCACCTATATGGCCATGAAGTGTTCCTACTCTCACCTATGGTCATGAAGTGTTCCTACTCTCACCTATATGGT
>NW_027638663.1:112500-127048 GCF_951216825.1 Electrona antarctica
TAAACTATACAATCAAAATGTGCTGCCAAAATCAACACTGCCCCAAACCCTCACACACTGCACCCCCCATGCAGGCAGCCAGGGACGGATTAACCCCCAGGAGGGCCCCTGGGCCGGTAGTTTTTGCAGGGCCCCCATAGCGTGCGTGCATGCAACATTTTGTGTTTTTTTTAACATAAGATTTTTTTAACAAAATCAACGGCCAATGAAGGGCACCAGACACCCTTTTCATGGTGTCAAACCTATAGTACAGCACGGTCCAATTTCCCCGAAGGACCCCTGAGAGCCAAGGGCCCCTAGGCCACGGCCCCACTGGTCCAATGGCTAATTTGTCCCTGCAGGCATGCAGCCCTCTCCGGCTGCAGTATGTGTGTATATATAGTCCACACTCTTTTTTCTCCCAACCAGGTTGATTTATCAACATCCACAGAACATTTGGCTCACACCTTACACTGCAGCGCTGTGTAGGCCTATAGCACCCGGTGGCACAGCACTGTAGCGCTGTGTAGGCCTATAGCACCCGGTGGCACAGCACTGTAGCGCTGTGTAGGCCTATAGCACCCGGTGGCACAGCACTGTAGCGCTGTGTAGGCCTATAGCACCCGGTGGCACCGCACTGCAGCGCTGTGTAGGCCTATAGCACCCGGTGGCACCGCACTGCAGTGGTGTGTAGGCCTATAGCACCCGGTGGCACAGCACTGTAGCTCTGTGTAGGCCTATAGCACCCGGTGGCACCGCACTGCAGCGCTGTGTAGGCCTATAGCACCCGGTGGCACAGCACTGCAGCACTGTGTAGGCCTATAGCACCCGGTGGCACAGCACTGCAACGCTGTGTAGGCCTATAGCACCCGGTGGCACCGCACTGCAGCGGTGTGTAGGCCTATAGCACCCGGTGGCACCGCACTGCAACGCTGTGTAGACCTATAGCACCCGGTGGCACCGCACTGCAACGCTGTGTAGGCCTATAGCACCCGGTGGCACCGCACTGCAGCGGTGTGTAGACCTATAGCACCCGGTGGCACAGCACTGCAACGCTGTGTAGGCCTATAGCACCCGGTGGCACAGCACTGTAGCGCTGTGTAGGCCTATAGCACCCGGTGGCACAGCACTGCAGCGCTGTGTAGGCCTATAGCACCCGGTGGCACCGCACTGCAACGCTGTGTAGGCCTATAGCACCCGGTGGCACAGCACTGCAACGCTGTGTAGGCCTATAGCACCCGGTGGCACAGCACTGTAGCGCTGTGTAGGCCTATAGCACCCGGTGGCACAGCACTGCAACGCTGTGTAGGCCTATAGCACCCGGTGGCACAGCACTGTAGCACCCGGTGGCACAGAGCTGTAGCGCTGTGTAGGCCTATAGCACCCGGTGGCACAGCACTGCAACGCTGTGTAGGCCTATAGCACCCGGTGGCACAGCACTGCAACGCTGTGTAGGCCTATAGCACCCGGTGGCACAGCACTGTAGCACCCGGTGGCACAGCACTGCAACGCTGTGTAGGCCTATAGCACCCGGTGGCACAGCACTGCAACGCTGTGTAGGCCTATAGCACCCGGTGGCACAGCACTGTAGCACCCGGTGGCACAGCACTGCAACGCTGTGTAGGCCTATAGCACCCGGTGGCACCGCACTGCAGCGGTGTGTAGGCCTATAGCACCCGGTGGCACAGCACTGTAGCGCTGTGTAGGCCTTTAGCACCCGGTGGCACAGCACTGTAGCGCTGTGTAGGCCTATAGCACCCGGTGGCACAGCACTGTAGCGCTGTGTAGGCCTATAGCACCCGGTAGCACAGCACTGCAACGCCGTGTAGGCCTATAGCACCCTGTGGCACAGCACTGTAGCGCTGTGTAGGCCTTTAGCACCCGGTGGCACAGCACTGCAACGCTGTGTAGGCCTATAGCACCCGGTGGCACCGCACTGCAACGCTGTGTAGGCCTGTAGCACCCGGTGGCACAGCACTGCAACGCTGTGTAGGCCTGTAGCACCCGGTGGCACAGCACTGCAACGCTGTGTAGGCCTTTAGCACCCGGTGGCACAGCACTGCAACGCTGTGTAGGCCTGTAGCACCCGGTGGCACAGCACTGCAGCGCTGTGTAGGCCTGTAGCACCCGGTGGCACAGCACTGCAACGCTCCGTATATTTTATTTTATATATTTTATGGCACAAACTGGCCATAAAACCACATGCACACTAACACAAGCGCCTGGCATCGTCACACCATCGACCAGCTTAGCACAGCAGTGCTTACACTACTGTGTGTGTGTGTGTGTGTGTGTGTGTGTGTGTGTGTGTGTGTGTGTGTGTGTGTGTGTGTGTGTGTGTGTGTGTGTGTGTGTGTGTGTGTGTGTGTGTGTGTGTGTGTACTATATGCCATTTAGACCTGAGGACGATTCTACAAATATCTTCTAAATCATGACAGTTTTGTGAAAAACCTGTTTCTGTCGTTCTCAAACATTTTCATGTCAAGACACCAAAAATTATATGAAATTGGCCGCCGACCCCCATCTGAATTAAAATATGTTGATCCAGGGACTGTTAGCCCTGAAAGAATATATATTCAAAGATTTGCGTCACATTTTCACGGTTTGGCAGCAGATCTACAAGCTCGAGCTTGTAGATCTGCTATTTTTCAATAGCTATAACATAATGCTTAAAACACCAAAAGGGGTTCCCGCCCAGAATGAGATATATACACCACGTAATATTTATTGTCAGCTGGCGCAGGACAAGCCGTGCGTGAAACGGAGAGAACAGCTAGAGAGAGAGAGAGAGAGAGAGAGAGAGAGAGTGGCTGTAAGAGAGAGAGAGAGAGAGAGAGAGTGGCTGTAAGAGAGAGAGAGAGAGAGAGAGAGAGAGAGAGAGAGAGAGAGAGTGGCTGTAAGAGAGAGAGAGAGAGAGAGAGAGAGAGAGTGGCTGTAAGAGAGAGAGAGAGAGAGAGAGAGAGAGAGAGAGAGTGGCTGTAAGAGAGAGAGAGAGAGAGAGAGAGAGAGAGTGGCTGTAAGAGAGAGAGAGAGAGAGAGAGAGAGAGAGAGAGAGAGACGAGAGAGAGTGGCTGTAAGCTAGATTCATGTGTGGCTCTTTGGACCCTCGCTCCGCCGTTCCCGTTCCGAGGAGGTGGATTGGAAATGTGGAATGATAGGAAAAAAATGCCTGGTATTCTCTTTATGGTGACCCCGCCGTCTGTCTGTTGAGGTAACCCCCCCCCCCCCCGCCGTCTGTCTGTGGAGGTAACCCCCCCCCCCCACCCCCTACGCGCGGCTTACGCCTGTTGAAAGGGGAGCCTGACTGTAGCTCATCTCAACGGTCTACAGAAACACATGCAGGGAAAGTGATTGGTGTTATCTATCAGGGCTCCAGTCACAGGGGCAGGAACACGTGCACGCCGTGCGTGCACACGCACTGGGAGGTGAACTGATGCGAGTGCAGTGTGGGTGTGTGTGTGTGTGTGTGTGTGTGTGTGTGTGTGTGTGTGTGTGTGTGTGTGTGTGTGTGTGTGTGTGTGTGTGTGTAGGGTATTATTCGCAGGCACGTGAAAACGCACGCGATCCCACACGTACACACGCATGCAGGCATGTAGACTGATAGTGCATGAGCGCATACATGTGGATTGTAAAGACAGTTGGATTTGTTAGCAGGGCGCCCAAATGGACATCCATCACGTGATTGCACGTCTCCCCTGTCCAAGACACGACCTGTGTGTGTGTGTGTGTGTGTGTGTGTGTGTGTGTGTGTGTGTGTGTGTGTGTGTGTGTGTGTGTGTGTGTGTGTGTGTGTGTGTGTGTGTGTGTGTGTGTGTGTGTGTGTGCATTTCACAGGAGTGCAGTGGAGTTCACTCACTTTCCCTGTATGTATGTGTGCATGTGTATGCAGTCATTGCTGCATGCGTTTGTGCTAGTGTATGCATGCATATGCGTGCGTGCGTGCGTGCGTGCGTGCGTGCGTGCGTGCGTGCGTGCGTGCGTGCGTGCGTGCGTGCGTGCGTGCCTACTAGCTACCTCTCCATCCGTCATTGGCCCCAGGGTGGAGCGGAGACTCCGCGGAGCCCAGAAAGCAGCTAGGGGTCAAGTCCAGGATTACCCCCCCCCAACTCCCCGCACCCACCACCCTCTCCCCTATATATACCCCCTCATTTTCTATGTGTGTGTGTGGGGCGGGGGGGATGGAGAGAGAAGTTAGACAGCCGATGAGAGGAGGAGGAGATCTATGAACAGAGAGAGAGAGAGCAATTAGAGAGAGGAGAGAGAGAGAGGGAGAGAGAGAGAGAGAGAGAGAGAGAGAGAGAGGAGGACCGAGAGAAATGGAGAAAGGATTAGCCTCGGCCAGGGGAGAAGAATGATTGGGTGGAGAGAGAGAGAGAGAGAGAGAGAGAGAGAGAGAGAGAGAGAGCCAGGATGAAGGAGAACATGTTTGGGGCGTGCGATGCCCATTGAGAATACAACTTCTTCTTTAAAGTATCTGCATGTGTGTACGTCTGTAATTAATCCACGTACGTTTGAGAACCGTTCGCCCCACCACAGGGAGTGCAGTGCCCGGTGTCGGGTCGGTCGGACCCCACGGTTGTCCAGAACCGCCACAAAAGGCCTCTGCCCGGGCTCTGGTCAGGAGGGCCCCTGCCCAGGCTCCATATATGGAGCTGGCCTGTTCTGGTCTGACATCTGCATAGACACCATTTGTGGCCATGCCTGACAAAGTAATTGGGTGGGGCATGAATTCCAACATGCATCGTTCCAAGTAGGGCAGTGCCCAAAGGGCACCGCTCTGGTTAAAAGCTGACACATGCATGCCTGCAACAATATGCATCAAGGATTTTTCAACCTCAGTTTGTGGGGAAATAATGTGCTCACTTTGAGGTTCCTTAACAGCTTAGAGCGTGCAGGTCTGCCTATAATGTATGTGTTTGGCATGAAAATGTTTATTATTTATTCATTATTATTATTATTTTCAATGTTAAAAACAGGAAACATTCAGTAGAAGATCTCCAAGCTTTTACATCAACTAGAATTATTTTTTCATTCATTCAAACCTTTATTTATTCTTGTTCGAGATACACAGAATACAACATTTCAAAGCATTTCCTCATGGCGTGACGTCGCGCGCATATGTTTGAAAACACTTGCAGACACTTGGGGCTAAGTCTGCAATGAAAGATTTAAATTGACGTAGAATCAGGATCAGAATCACCTTCATGTTACATCAGGTGTGAATCAATGGTTGGAATTCATTTTTCCGGCAAGCTCATCATTTTGCATTTTCTTCCCAACAGATTCTGTCCAACACACACGCGCGCGCGCACGCACACACGCACGCATGCACACACGCACCCACACACACACGCACGCATGCGCACGTGCGCTCGCGTCGACGTTGGTACACATTATCTCTGCAGACATGATAACAGCATGTATCAGTCATTTTTCATTCCATTCCGATGATTAACTTCACATGTTCTGGACCCTGAGTAGCCAGCCCGGCCCGGCCTGGTGGAGATCTGCCTTCCGAGGAGCACATTTCTGTTACTGGAGATGCGCTAAATGCGAGTGTTAGTTAAGACCCAAATCTCTTAAGCTCTTAATAGTCAATTAAACCAATGCTGTGTCATTGTTCCGACCGACACTATTGACTGGAGTTGAGTTGAGCATTGGAAAACAACTATTCTCTGTGTGCAAACGTATGCATGCAGGCTAAGCGCGCGCGTGTGACTGTGAGTTTAGTTTGATTAGCGCCAGTAGGGCCAGTCGGCCAGAGAGGAACATGTTTGCTGACCCTCTGTTGTAGGGCCAGTCGGCCCTACAACAGAGGGTCAGTTGTTTGCTGACAACACTGGTCACATGATGAGAACAATGCTTTCTGAGTCAACAACAGGTCTCATTACAACAGAGACACCAACGTCCGTCGACTCCGTCCTCACAGGAGTTACATCTTCCGTTTGTTAGCTCAGTTTACCATGAATGCCTCGTAGTGGAGTCACAGCGTAGCTTCTTCATTCATCTATTTATATATTGATCAGCGGTAGATACAGCACTGACTGCTATACAGTAGCTATAGTGTTTAGTTGATTACAATAGACACAGCATTGCATTCATTGATTTATTATTAGACATTATTAGGACAATACTATTCAATATTGAAATGTGTATTCATAGTCTTAGTCAGGCCTCTGTGTTGTTATACAATACACAGACAGTATATTGACAATGACATGGAGATATTTGGCTGTATTCTTACAAGAAGTAAGAATTATAACGTGTTCATGCTAAGAGAAACTGAGCGTGTGGTGCAGGGATAGGGCGGAAGAAGCCCTTTGATTAGGGTTTGGACTTTAATTGAGATTAATTAATTACAGAATAATTATATCAGGTCAAATAATGATATGCGATTAAAATGCGATGAATCGAGATTAATTCATTACAAAGCCTCTAATTAATTAGATTATTATTTTTTAATCGAGTCCCAGCCCTAATGACAGATGGGAGTCGGAATGGAGAAGAGGAGTTGATGAAGAAAAACAATGATAGATGGTGTGTGTGTGTGTGTGTGTGTGTGTGTGTGTGTGTGTGTGTGTGTGTGTGTGTGTGTGTGTGTGTGTGTGTGTGTGTGTGTGTGTGTGTGTGTGTATGTGCGTGCGTGCGTGTGTGTGTGGGAGAGATCGTTTTGACAGCAGAGTATAGAAGAAGAACAAGGGTGAGAAAGGGAGTATGAGAATGAGAGGAGAGTGTGGGTGTGTGGGTGTGTGGGTGTGTGTCACGTGCGTGCGTGCGTGCGTGCGTGCGTGCGAGGGAGAGAGAGAGAGAGAGGTGCAGAGTGATGGGTGCCAGGTACTGCCGTCCAGAGTGGGCGTTGCCATGGTTCCCAGAGCGTCACCTCGGTAGTCGTGTCAGGTTGGCGTCAGAGACGGACGGCACGGAGGCTCCAACGGTCTGCTGGTATTTTTAACACACTCACATACACATACACACGCATGGAGCGCGCACGGAGCGCGCACGGAGCGTGCATGGAGCGTACACGGAGCGCGCACTATCACCTCGCGTGTGGCCTGGAGGTCAGTGACTCATCAGCGATGGACTACCGTCTGCAGAAGGCTATTTTCCACAGAGGAGTTAGTTCCTGTGTTTCATGATGGCTCAGGGCCCCAAAAATAGCTGAAAATAGCCGATCTACAAGCTCACAACGTGTAGATCGGCTATTTTCAGCATGCAATGTAAAATTACTTATACTGGATCTCTTGTCCATTTGTTGACGAAATCGACAGAATATTTCGCCCTATATCTTGCGCCACCCCTTATCCCTAAACTTATTTGCCATTTTTAACTTTTTTTTTTAATAGTGCAAATAGCCGATCTACAAGCTATCAACGTGTCGATGTAGATTGGCTAGTTGAACTATTTGTAAATGTTTTAAAATAGTAAAAAAGTAAGTAAGGGGTGGCGCAAGATGGAGCCCAGAGTCTTAGTTTCACCTGGGTCAGGCTCTGCCAGTGGGCCTAATGAGGCCAACTCCTTTCACCTGGTCAGGCTCTGCCAGTGGGCCTAATGAGGCCAACTCCTTTCACCTGGTCAGGCTCTGCCAGTGGGCCTAATGAGGCCAACTCCTTTCACCTGGTCAGGCTCTGCCAGTGGGCCTAATGAGGCCAACTCCTTTCACCTGGTCAGGCTCTGCCAGTGGGCCTAATGAGGCCAACTCCTTTCACCTGGTCAGGCTCTGCCAGTGGGCCTAATGAGGCCAACTCCTTTCACCTGGGCCAGGCTCTGCCAGTGGGCCTAATGAGGCCAACTCCTTTCACCTGGCCAGGCTCTGCCAGTGGGCCTAATGAGGCCAACTCCTTTCACCTGGGCCAGGCTCTGCCAGTGGGCCTAATGAGGCCAACTCCTTTCACCTGGGCCAGGCTCTGCCAGTGGGCCTAATGAGGCCAACTCCTTTCACCTGGGCCAGGCTCTGCCAGTGGGCCTAATGAGGCCAACTCCTTTCACCTGGGCCAGGCTCTGCCAGTGGGCCTAATGAGGCCAACTCCTTTCACCTGTGCAATTTCCAGTCTCTGCCTCAGCCAATTAGCCAATTGAGGCTCAACCAATCAGGTTCTGCCAGTGGACCGAATTGATTGCCAAGTACACTCTCCACAGTCAGTTTGCCCACTTCTCACAGCCAGGTTGCAGTAGCTGTGAGAGGCACACAGCCACAGAGATCTCCAGCTATCTGCTGTGTCAAATGCATCCAGGCTGACAACAAGCCATCGTTAACATAGCCCACACAGCAACACACGTCTAAAATTGAGGATGTCCGTTTGACAAAACAGCAACAATAAATTAAAGGTTGGTAGTACACTTACATTTGACGTATGTATTATGCTCAGTTATTATTTCAGTGGTTCTTTACTTACACACTCCACCTTTCACACACACACACACTGCACTCTAACTCCCAAGTAGGCCCTTCACACACACTCTGCACTCTAACTCCCAAGTAGGCCCTTCACACACACTCTGCACTCTAACTCCCAAGTAGGCCCTTCACACACACTCTGCACTCTAACTCCCAAGTAGGCCCTTCACACACACTCTGCACTCTAACTCCCAAGTAGGCCATTCACACACACTCTGCACTCTAACTCCCAAGTAGGCCCTTCACACACTCTGCACTCTAACTCCCAAGTAGGCCCTTCACACACACTCTGCACTCTAACTCCCAAGTAGGCCCTTCACACACACTCTGCACTCTAACTCCCAAGTAGGCCCTTCACACACACTCTGCACTCTAACTCCCAAGTAGGCCTTTCACACACTCTCTGCACTCTAACTCCCAAGTAGGCCGGTGGCCGACTGTGACGAGCACGTACAGGACTAGTATATAGAATTCTATCAAAAAGTAGGAATTAAAAAAAACTCCAAAAAGGTAGCACATCCAAAAATTAAATAAATGGCGGACAAAGTACTCACATTTCCATTTATTTATTGGCACACACCAAAAAGGAACGCTTACGCGTTTCATCAGAGCATGCTATTGGATGTGCTACCTTTTTGGAGTTTTTTAAATTCCTACTTGTTGATGTATACTGGATTTGGGTTTGGCACAAAACCATTGCTGATGCGTAACTTCTTTTTCTCATTTATATATAACTCTAGTTAGGCAGTATGAGGTTGTGTGCTGCCAGTGACCCCGACAGACCCTATAACTCTAGTTAGGCAGTATGAGGTTGTGTGCTGCCAGTGACCCCGACAGACCCTATAACTCTAGTTAGGCGGTATGAGGTTGTGTGCTGCCAGTGACCCCGACAGACCCTATAACTCTAGTTAGGCAGTATGAGGTTGTGTGCTGCCAGTGACCCCGACAGACCCTATAACTCTAGTTAGGCAGTATGAGGTTGTGTGCTGCCAGTGACCCGACAGACCCTATAACTCTAGTTAGGCAGTATGAGGTTGTGTGCTGCCAGTGACCCGACAGACCCTATAACTCTAGTTAGGCAGTATGAGGTTGTGTGCTGCCAGTGACCCGACAGACCCTATAACTCTAGTTAGGCAGTATGAGGTTGTGTGCTGCCAGTGACCCCGACAGACCCTATAACTCTAGTTAGGCGGTATGAGGTTGTGTGCTGCCAGTGACCCGACAGACCCTATAACTCTAGTTAGGTGGTATGAGGTTGTGTGCTGCCAGTGACCCCGACAGACCCTATAACTCTAGTTAGGCAGTATGAGGTTGTGTGCTGCCAGTGACCCCGACAGACCCTATAACTCTAGTTAGGCAGTATGAGGTTGTGTGCTGCCAGTGACCCCGACAGACCCTATAACTCTAGTTAGGCAGTATGAGGTTGTGTGCTGCCAGTGACCCGACAGACCCTATAACTCTAGTTAGGCAGTATGAGGTTGTGTGCTGCCAGTGACCCCGACAGACCCTATAACTCTAGTTAGGCAGTATGAGGTTGTGTGCTGCCAGTGACCCCGACAGACCCTATAACTCTAGTTAGGCAGTATGAGGTTGTGTGCTGCCAGTGACCCCGACAGACCCTATAACTCTAGTTAGGCAGTATGAGGTTGTGTGCTGCCAGTGACCCCGACAGACCCTATAACTCTAGTTAGGCGGTATGAGGTTGTGTGCTGCCAGTGACCCGACAGACCCTATAACTCTAGTTAGGTGGTATGAGGTTGTGTGCTGCCAGTGACCCGACAGACCCTATAACTCTAGTTAGGTGGTATGAGGTTGTGTGCTGCCAGTGACCCCGACAGACCCTATAACTCTAGTTAGGCAGTATGAGGTTGTGTGCTGCCAGTGACCCCGACAGACCCTATAACTCTAGTTAGGCAGTATGAGGTTGTGTGCTGCCAGTGACCCCGACAGACCCTATAACTCTAGTTAGGCAGTATGAGGTTGTGTGCTGCCAGTGACCCCGACAGACCCTATAACTCTAGTTAGGCAGTATGAGGTTGTGTGCTGCCAGTGACCCGACAGACCCTATAACTCTAGTTAGGCAGTATGAGGTTGTGTGCTGCCAGTGACCCCGACAGACCCTATAACTCTAGTTAGGCAGTATGAGGTTGTGTGCTGCCAGTGACCCCGACAGACCCTATAACTCTAGTTAGGCAGTATGAGGTTGTGTGCTGCCAGTGACCCGACAGACCCTATAACTCTAGTTAGGCAGTATGAGGTTGTGTGCTGCCAGTGACCCGACAGACCCTATAACTCTAGTTAGGCAGTATGAGGTTGTGTGCTGCCAGTGACCCCGACAGACCCTATAACTCTAGTTAGGCAGTATGAGGTTGTGTGCTGCCAGTGACCCGACAGACCCTATAACTCTAGTTAGGCGGTATGAGGTTGTGTGCTGCCAGTGACCCCGACAGACCCTATAACTCTAGTTAGGCAGTATGAGGTTGTGTGCTGCCAGTGACCCCGACAGACCCTATAACTCTAGTTAGGCAGTATGAGGTTGTGTGCTGCCAGTGACCCCGACAGACCCTATAACTCTAGTTAGGCAGTATGAGGTTGTGTGCTGCCAGTGACCCGACAGACCCTATAACTCTAGTTAGGCAGTATGAGGTTGTGTGCTGCCAGTGACCCCGACAGACCCTATAACTCTAGTTAGGCAGTATGAGGTTGTGTGCTGCCAGTGACCCCGACAGACCCTATAACTCTAGTTAGGCAGTATGAGGTTGTGTGCTGCCAGTGACCCCGACAGACCCTATAACTCTAGTTAGGCAGTATGAGGTTGTGTGCTGCCAGTGACCCCGACAGACCCTATAACTCTAGTTAGGCGGTATGAGGTTGTGTGCTGCCAGTGACCCGACAGACCCTATAACTCTAGTTAGGTGGTATGAGGTTGTGTGCTGCCAGTGACCCCGACAGACCCTATAACTCTAGTTAGGCAGTATGAGGTTGTGTGCTGCCAGTGACCCCGACAGACCCTATAACTCTAGTTAGGCAGTATGAGGTTGTGTGCTGCCAGTGACCCCGACAGACCCTATAACTCTAGTTAGGCAGTATGAGGTTGTGTGCTGCCAGTGACCCCGACAGACCCTATAACTCTAGTTAGGCAGTATGAGGTTGTGTGCTGCCAGTGACCCCGACAGACCCTATAACTCTAGTTAGGCAGTATGAGGTTGTGTGCTGCCAGTGACCCGACAGACCCTATAACTCTAGTTAGGCAGTATGAGGTTGTGTGCTGCCAGTGACCCGACAGACCCTATAACTCTAGGTGGTATGAGGTTGTGTGCTGCCAGTGACCCGACAGACCCTATAACTCTAGTTAGGCAGTATGAGGTTGTGTGCTGCCAGTGACCCGACAGACCCTATAACTCTAGTTAGGCAGTATGAGGTTGTGTGCTGCCAGTGACCCGACAGACCCTATAACTCTAGGTGGTATGAGGTTGTGTGCTGCCAGTGACCCGACAGACCCTATAACTCTAGTTAGGCAGTATGAGGTTGTGTGCTGCCAGTGACCCGACAGACCCTATAACTCTAGTTAGGCAGTATGAGGTTGTGTGCTGCCAGTGACCCCGACAGACCCTATAACTCTAGTTAGGCAGTATGAGGTTGTGTGCTGCCAGTGACCCAACAGACCCTATAACTCTAGTTAGGCAGTATGAGGTTGTGTGCTGCCAGTGACTCGACAGACCCTATAACTCTAGTTAGGCAGTATGAGGTTGTGTGCTGCCAGTGACCCCGACAGACCCTATAACTCTAGTTAGGCAGTATGAGGTTGTGTGCTGCCAGTGACCCCGACAGACCCTATAACTCTAGGCAGTATGAGGTTGTGTGCTGCCAGTGACCCCGACAGACCCTATAACTCTAGTTAGGCAGTATGAGGTTGTGTGCTGCCAGTGACCCCGACAGACCCTATAACTCTAGTTAGGCAGTATGAGGTTGTGTGCTGCCAGTGACCCCGACAGACCCTATAACTCTAGTTAGGCAGTATGAGGTTGTGTGCTGCCAGTGACCCCGACAGACCCTATACGATACGGCGGTATGAGGTTGTGTGCTGCCAGTGACCCGACAGACCCTATAACTCTAGGAGGTATGAGGTTGTGTGCTGCCAGTGACCCGACAGACCCTATAACTCTAGGCGGTGTGAGGTTGTGTGCTGCCAGTGACCCCGACAGACCCTATAACTCTAGTTAGGCAGTATGAGGTTGTGTGCTGCCAGTGACCCCGACAGACCCTATAACTCTAGTTAGGCAGTATGAGGTTGTGTGCTGCCAGTGACCCCGACAGACCCTATAACTCTAGTTAGGCAGTATGAGGTTGTGTGCTGCCAGTGACCCCGACAGACCCTATAACTCTAGTTAGGCAGTATGAGGTTGTGTGCTGCCAGTGACCCCGACAGACCCTATAACTCTAGTTAGGCAGTATGAGGTTGTGTGCTGCCAGTGACCCCGACAGACCCTATAACTCTAGGCAGTATGAGGTTGTGTGCTGCCAGTGACCCCGACAGACCCTATAACTCTAGGCAGTATGAGGTTGTGTGCTGCCAGTGACCCGACAGACCCTATAACTCTAGGCAGTATGAGGTTGTGTGCTGCCAGTGACCCCGACAGACCCTATACGATACGGCGGTTGGACATCTGATGAAGCTCTTGTTGATGATGTAATCCCACCCCCCCTCCCCTCCCCCCTAAGCGCGGCACTAAATAATCCTCATTATGTCAGTCGTATAAAGACTAGCACGCATGTGGAATCCTCTCCTTCTCTCATTCTTCTTCTTCACCCTTATCTCTCATTTCCTCCCTCCCCCTTTATTTCTGTGTACGTGTGTGTGCGACTGTGCGTGCGTGCGTGCGTGCGTGCCTGCGTGCGTGCGTGCGTGCGTGCGTGCGTGCGTGCGTGCGTCACATTTTTTCCCCCATTTTTATGTATAATCTTTACTGTCTGCTGTCAGGACAGCCTTGTGTTCTTCTCTAAGTATATGATTCTGCTCTATTGTCTACATGTGTCCTTTTAACGGCTGCATGTTGGATTCTGCTGACTGTCTGTCTATCGGTGGGGCGGCTAGCTCTCTCTCTCTCTCTGTCTCTGTGTCTCTGGTCCTCCGCCGCCCTCTTTGCTCTCTCTCTTTGGTCTGCCTGTTTGATCTCCGCTTCTTGCTGTTTTCCGGACCGGTCTCATCCCAACTATCTGTCTGCCTAGATTCTACTCATCCATCCATCTGTCTGTGTCTGTGTCTCTCTCTCTTTCTTCTCTCTCTCTCTCTCTCTCTCTCTCTCTCTCTTTCATTCTTTCTTTCAGACACTCCCTCCCTCGCCCTCCCTCCCTCCCTCCCTCCCTCCCTCGCCCTCCCTCCCTCGCCCTCGCCCCTCTCTCTCTCTCTCTCTCTCGCTCTCTTTCATTCTTTCTTTCAGACACTCCCTCCCTCGCCCTCCCTCCCTCCCTCCCTCGCCCTCCCTCCCTCGCCCTCTCTCTCTCTCTCTCTCTATTTCTATGTAAAGGTG
Organism: Electrona antarctica; assembly: GCF_951216825.1. NCBI lineage: Eukaryota > Metazoa > Chordata > Actinopteri > Myctophiformes > Myctophidae > Electrona > Electrona antarctica. The sequence continues at coordinate 126,406 of NW_027638663.1, forward strand.
TGTGAATGTGTGTGAATGTAATGCACAATCTATGTAAAGGTGTGTGAATGTGTGTGTGAATGGGTGAATGTAATGCACAATCTATGTAAAGGTGTGTGAATGTGTGTGTGAATGGGTGAATGTAATGCACAATCTATGTAAAGGTGTGTGAATGTGTGTGTGAATGGGTGAATGTAATGCACAATCTATGTAAAGGTGTGTGAATGTGTGGTGTGAATGGGTGAATGTAATGCACAATCTATGTAAAGGTGTGTGAATGTGTGTGTGAATGGGTGAATGTAATGCCAATCTATGTAAAGTGTGTGAATGTGTGTGTGAATGGGTGAATGTAATGCACAGTCTAGCGCCTCTGAAGGTCCACTGTCTGAACTTCAATGCCTCCCCCCCCCTCCTCCCCCTCCCCTCCCCCCCCCCTCTCCCCTCCCCTCCCCTCCCTCCCCCTAACCCTCTATCTCTTGCTTTCTTCCAAAGAACTCCCAAAGAACTCATTTCTCGTTCGTTGTCCCATCCTTCTCCCTCGTTTTCTAAACTACTATCATCAATTTCTGTTACCCCCACTCCCCCCCCCCCCCCCCCTCTCTCTCTCTCTCTCTCTCTCTCTCTCCCCCTCTCTCTCTCTCTCTCTCTCTCTCTCTCTCTCTCT